>NC_092169.1:30117500-30417500 GCF_045791955.1 Oncorhynchus clarkii lewisi | reverse complement strand
GTTCTTTGTAATCAAAGGGTTCTTTGGAAGGCAAGAATGGTACTAAACTCAGCAAAAAAAGAAACGTCCCTTTTTCAGGACCCTGTCTTACAAAGATAATTCGTAAAAATCCAAATAACTTCACCGATCTTTGTTGTAAAGGGTTTAAACACTGTTTTCCATGCTTGTTCAATGAACCATAAACAATGAATGAACATGCACCTGTGGAATGGTTGTTAAGACACTAACAGCTTACAGACGGTAGGCAATTAAGGTCACAGTTATGAAAACTTAGGACACTAAAGAGGCCTTTCTACTGACTCTGAAAAACACCAAAAGAAAGATGCCCAGGGTCCCTGCTCATCTGCGTGAACGTGCCTTAGGCATGCTGCAAGGAGGCATGATGTGGCCAGAGCAATAAATTGCAACGTCCATACTGTGAGACGCCTAAGACAGCGCTACAGGGAGACAGGACGGAAAGCTGATTGTCCTCACAGTGGCAGACCACGTGTAACAACACCTGCACAGGAACGGTACATCCGAACATCACACCTGCAGGACAGGTACAGGATGGCAACAACAACTGCCCGAGTTACACCAGGAACGCACAATCCCTCCATCAGTGCTCAGACTGTCCGCAATAGGCTGAGAGAGTCTGGACGTAGGGCTTGTAGGCCTGTTGTAAGGCAGGTCCTCACCAGACATCACCGGCAACAACGTCGCCTATGGGCACAAACCCACCGTCCCTGGACCAGACAGGACTGGAAAAAAGTGTTCTTCACTGACGAGTCGCGGTTTTGTCTCACCAGGGGTGATGGTACGGATTGGCTTTTATCGTCAAAGGAATGAGCGTTACACCGAGGCCTGTACTCGGGAGTTGGATCGATTTGGAGGTGGAGAGTCCATCATGGTCTGGGGCGGTGTGTCACAGCATCATCGGACAGAGCTTGTTGTCGTTCCAGGCAATCTCAATGCTGTGAGTTACAGGGAAGACATCCTCCTCCCTCATGTGAGACCCTTCCTGCAGGCTCATCCTGACATGACCCTCCAGCATGACAATGCCACCAGCCATACTCCTCGTTTTGTGCGTGATTTCCTGCAAGACAGGAATGTCAGTGTTCTGCCATGGCCAGAGAAGAGCCCGGATCTCAATCCTATTGAGCACGTCTGGGACCTTTTGAATCGGAGGTTGAAGGCTAGGGCCATTCCCCCCAGAAATGTCCGGAACTTGCAGGTGCCTTGGTGGAAGAGTGGGGTAACATCTCACAGCAAGAACTGGCAAATCTGGTGCAGTCCATGAGGAGGAGATGCACTGCAGTACTTAATGCAGCTGGTGGCCACATCAGATGTCTGTGGAATTTGTTCAGTTTATGTCTCAGTTGTTGAATCTTGTTATGTTCATACAAATATTTACACATGTTAAGTTTGCTGAAAATAAACGCAATTGACAGTGAGAGGACGTTTCTTTTTTTGCTGTGTTTACATAGAACCCTTTAGAATCTGAATAATCAAATCAAAATAAAAGAATTTGCGCCGAATACAACAGGCATAGATAGACCTTACAGTGAAATGCTTATTTGTAAGCCCTTAACCAACAATGCAGTTTTAAGATAAATAAGTGTTAAGAAAGAAGAAAAATAGAAAAATTAGAAATACTTAATGAGCAAAAAAATAACAGTAGCGAGGCTATATACAGGGGGTACTGTTACAGAGTCAATGTGGGGGGGCACAGATTAGTTGAGGTAATTGAGGTAATATGTACATGTAGGTAGAGGTAAAGTGACTATGCATGGTTAATAAACAGAGTACCAGCAGCATAAAAATTGGGGGGGGGGGGACAATGTAAATAGTCTGGGTAGCCATTTGATTAGCTGTTCAGGAGTCTTATGGCTTGGGGGTAGAAGCTGTTTAGAAGCCTCTTGGACCTAGACCTGGCGCTCCGGTACTGCTTGCCGTGCGGTGTCAGAGAGAACAGTCTATGACTGGGGTGGCTGGAGTCTTTGGCAATTTTTAGGGCCTTGCTCTGACTCCGCCTGGTATAGAGGTCCTGGGTGGCAGGATGCTTGGCCCCAGTGATGTACTGGGTCGTACGCACTACCCTCTGTAGTGCCTTGCGGTCGGAGGCCAAGCAGTTGCCATACCAGGCAGTGATGCAACCAGTCCCCCCAATGGTGCAACTGTAGAACTTTTTGAGGATCTGAGGACCCATGCCAAATCTTTTCAATCTCCTGAGGGGGAATAAGCTTTGTCGTGCCCTCTTCACGACTGCCTTGGTGTGTTTGGACCATGTTAGTTTGTTTGTGATGTTGACACCAAGGAACTTTAAGTTCTCAACCTGCTCCCTTTGTAGTCTGTAATAGTTTGCAAGTCCTGCCACATTCGACGATTGTCGGAGCTATAAGGAAACTTGACCGATATTGGAATATTTGTACATCACAGGAGGCTGCTGAGGGGAGGACAGCTCATGATATCCGGAATGGAGTGAATGGAATGGCATTAAACACGTGGAAACCATGTATTTATCATCGCATTTATTCCGCTGCAGCCATTAGCACGAGCCGTCCTACCCCAATTAAGTTGCCACCAGCCGCCTGTGTTATACATGTGTGTATTTGTACATGTATCTGGTATTCCCTTAATCATTTTACACAGTACTGAAATAGTTGATATATTTGCCATGATTTCTTTCTTTCAAATTAGTATTTTTCTGTTATTGAGCAGAGAGTAGGAGAATAGAAGGGAGTCTGAGTGAACCAGCAGTGTATGGTACAGAGAAAATTGACAAGTGTTACCTAGTGTTGATTTTTCACTCAGCGATGTAAAATAATCCCAGTGTTGGTGTTAAAAAAACAAATTTCAGTGTGATTATTTTTACTCTGTGTAGAGTAAACACTTAAAACCACAACCATATTATGTATTGATCAGACATTATTTCATCATTTGCAATAGGCCACCATAGCTAGAATATTGATAAACATGAACATTCATGAGAAATAAAGGTGAGAAATAATGGGGAGACATCATTTGACGGAAAAAAAACATATTAGAGCCATACACCTAATATAGGCACCCTGCCTCCCTACAGTGTGCAGGACCCCATTGATTGGCACAATTTGTAACACTCATCTCCCGTCCGAATGCTTGAAAAAAACAATAAAAATTAACAAAATGTCATATCATATCACATAAAAGTGAATTACTTGGGCTTTAGGAATTGCAACCAACTACAGAGATTGATGAGGACGGGAGCAGGAGAGGAGTGGGTCCCATGTACCCCGCTTCAATCAAGCAGGCTTCTGTTACCCACTTGGCTTCAGTCATAAATTAATTTACGTAGTGATCTATTCACTCTACAATGTGTTATCTGGTATTTTTGACGTACTCTATTTGATACCTGCTATATTTGGTAGTGCACTTTGTGGTGAAACTTTTCATTGTTTGTATTTGGAATGTGTGTGCCTGAAATACTATGACTTATGGTATGTTGTGTCTGTCTTTACATCATATTCTTCTTTGCCTTGGGAAAGCTGTATCACAGAATTATTATTTTTTTAAATTGTGTTTTTTTGTATCACTCCTGCTGAGGTGGTTGCCTGGGAAGCTGCGCAGACAGACTAGATGTTGAATTGTCTAAAATGTCCATCATTAGAGCTTGATGGAGGTGAAAAGACAAAATAATAGTTCAATAATAATAACCCCCCCTCCTCTAATAATCATGATTACCCCCGATGACACAAGCTACATCAACTGTAAGACAACAACCCACACAATGGAATAGTAAAATATCATTTCCAGGGGTAAATTACAAATACTATACACACTGCAACTCCTTTTGTGGACAACATTCCTTCGTATCAGCTGTGTGCTGGCAGTTCTCCATCTTAATGTAGGGAGCTTAAGGATGGAAGAACAAAAAACATATAGTGATTGTCAGGTTTGTTACAGAAAATATACAGTTCACAAGTCAAAGCAGCCACAGTTATAATTGCATAATCTAACGTTAGCACCCCCGACCCAAATACTTGAGATCCTGTAGATAAACTTACGTTACCGGCAGCGCTTGCAAGATCCACTGATCCACTGTTAATGATGGTACAGCATCTGTCTTCAGGATTAGCTTCCTGGCAAGACCCATCGAATGTTCTCTCCAATTAATAAAGCAACTTTGCTTGAAATGTGCACTGCACACGCATGACAATGTTCGGTGCAGCCTGTCCACCCGAAATTTAAAAAAATTGAAATTAAAAAAGCAGCCACTGTTGTCGAATGTCTTCATCTTTGGAAAAGAGTGTGATAATAAATTAAGAGTATGGCATCCAGGCATAACACAGTGTGCTTTTTCGGCATGCTAGTAAGCTAGCTAAAAGTCATAACACAGATGAAAAGGGGTTAGTTATCGTTCTGCCATGTTCTGCTTGAGCAATCTTTTTTTTATTTATTATTATTTTATTTTTTTAATTTTACCCCTTTTTCTCCCCAATTTCGTAGTATCCAATTGTTGTAGTAGCTACTATCTTGTCTCATCGCTACAACTCCCGTACGGGCTCGGGAGAGACGAAGGTTGAAAGTCATGCGTCCTCCGATACACAACCAACCAAGCCGCTGCTTCTTTAACACAGTGCACATCCAACCCGGAAGCCAGCCGCACCAATGCGCCGGAGGAAACACCGTGCATCTGGCCACCTTGGCTAGCGTACACTGCGCCCAGCCCGCCACAGGAGTCGCTGGTGCGCGATGAGACAAGGACAACCCTACCGACCAAGCCCTCCCTAACCCGGGCGACGCTAGGCCAATTGTGCGTCGCCCCACGGACCTCCCGGTCGCGGCCGGTTACGACAGAGCCTGGGCGCGAACCCATGTCGCGCCCAGCTGGCGCCCTTAACCACTGCGCCATCCGGGAGGCCCCTGCTTGAGCAATCTTACGGTTAGCGAACAAAGCTGTATGATGCCATATGTGATGACTGTTTGAAGGCATTACATATTTAAATTAGTTACGACTACGACTATAAGGCGCTACCATTGGTGTATAAAATGTCCGGCAATAGGTGATGTTGCAACTTTGTCAATGTACCAGCTACAGGAAATGTTCATACTTGGATCTACCTACTATTAACTGGTTTCATCCATATATCTTCCAATTTGATGAAAAACATTATTTTCACTGGACCACAGATGACGCAATCTCTGTTGCACTCAACACTGCCCTTTCCCACCTGGACAAAAGGAGCACCTATGTGAGAATGCTGTTCATTGGCCTCAGCTCAGCATTCAACACCATAGTGCCCTCAAGGCTCATCACTAACCTAAAGACCCTAGGATTAAACATCTCCCTCTGCAATTGGATACTGGACTTTCTTACAGTATGACCCCAGGTGGTGAATGTAGGCAAACAACACATCTGCCACGCTAAACCTCAACACGGGGCCCCTCAGGGGTGCGTGCTTAGCCCCCTCCTGTACTCCCTGTTCACCCACGACTGTATAACCGCACATGACTCCAACGCCATCATTAAGTTTTCTGATGACACGACAGTTGTAGGCATGATCACCAATGACGAATGAGACAGCGTATAGGGAGGAGGGCAGAGAGCTGGCAGTGTGGTGCAGGACAAAAACCTTTCCCTCAACGTCAACAAGACAAAGGAGCTGATGGTGGACTACAGGAAATGGAGAGCTGAATACGCCCCCATTCACATCAACGGGATAGCAGTGGTGAAGGTTGAGAGCTTCAAGTTCCTTGGTGTCCACATCACTAAGGACCTATCATGGTCCAAACACACCAACACAGTTGTGAAGATGGCACGACAACCCCTCTTCCCCCTCAGGAGGCGGAAAAGATTTGGCATGGGCCCTCAGTTCTACAGCTGCACCATTGAGAGCATCTTGAACTGCTGCATCACCGCTTTGTATGACAACTGCTCGGCATCCGATCACAAGGCTCTACAGATGAAAATGCGTATGGCCCAGTACATCACTGGGCCAAGCTCCCTGTCATTCAGGACCTCTGTACCAGGCTGTGTCATAGGAAGGCCTTAAAAATGGTTCAAGACTCCAGCCACCCATGTCACAGTCTGTTCTCTCTGCTACCACAAGGCAAGCAGTACCGGAGCGCCAAGTCTGGGACCAAAAGACTCCTGAACATTTTCTACTCCAAAGCCGTAAGACTGCTAAACAGTTAATTAAACGGCTACCCAAACGTCCTGCTTTTTACCCCCTACCTACATGTACTTAGTACTTCAATCGATCACCTAACCAAACCTACATGTACATATTACCTCAGTCAATCACCCCAACTGCTCCTTGTATATAGCCTGTATATAGTCGCGTTACTATTTTATTGTGTTATTCTATTGTGTTACTTTTTTGTTTTTATCTATTTGTAAGTTGTCTTACTTTTTAACTGCATTGTTGGGAAAGGGCTCGTAAGTAAGCATTTCACGATAAACTCTACATTTGTTGTATTCGGCCCATGTAACGAATACAATTTGATTTCATTGCACTGGTATGCAAAGATAAATACGATTTTTCTAAACTAATCCAATCTGTTAGTAGTTGGATTTATCGCACCTGTTACTGAGATGTTTGTTCCAGTTGAAATGATTTAGGTAGTCCCACTACTCAATCTGCCCTACCCTGGCAGTCATTCTGAATGCAGGTTGAGGTGATTAAAAGTTCAAATTGTTGGATATCCTCACTAGTGTTGTCAATTAAGCGACTTTGTCGCTTTTGAGGACCACAGCTGTGCCGCAGCAAGGCAAATTGGTGCTGTGACAAAAATTTCATAAAATCGCATTGTTGTGTCTTTACTATCCTTACCTGAAGACTGATAGTTTTTATCAAAGATTCTCTGTAATTAGCTATTACGCGATTAGACTGATTAATTATGTAACCATAATTACTAGGAAGGCACCAAGGAAAAATATTCAGATTACAAAGTTATCATTTCCTAAAATAACTTTTCAGATATTTTCTCTGATCAATTAGTCTTCGAATTAATGAATTATTTACTTTACCTCACGTTAGTCTCATTCCAAACGTCGTAAATGGTTGGTTATCTGCATGAACCCAGTCTTCACTATGAGTCATCCATACATCAATTGTCTTAAATCATTTATTTATTACAAACTAAGTAATTCACAGAAATGCATAAACAGACAAACAAACAAACAAACAAGGTAAATGTGGTTACAAGAAATGATAAGAGAATATGCCCTTTTTTGCGACCACTGTGCTAGGGTATAACTAGGCCCTGAAAGAAAGGCCTTATGATATTTGTAATGTATTGTCATAAAAATATGCAAATAAAGCTAGTAGAACATAGAGGGTTCTACCAAGCACCATGGGGGAAGACCAAATCACCCTATCACCCTTCTACTTAGCACCTTTTTCCTGAATGTATACACACAAAAAATGTGTTTTAAATAGTACCAGATAGGGGTTCCTTGGCTTGTAACATTAGCAGAACCCTTTTTTGAAGGTTCAATAAAAAAACTATGCTCGTGTTCTTAATAGCACCAAAAATGGTTCCGTTATGGTTACAACCCTGTTTGAGGTTAAATAGAACCCTTTTCATGTTTTTTTAAAGAACCTTTATGGAGAAAGGTTATTTTTAGAACTGTTCTCAATCTGAAAGGTTTTTGTAGATTCTCTTGAAGAACCATACAGGTTTTTTTGTATTCTGGTCAGCCATATTTTTGTTGTTAACATTCCACAGGTGTTATTACTGTGTTCATTGACAATTTGAATTGAGAACCACTGACTGATTTAGTCAATCGTTCTCAATTGACACAGGGCCACATGAGTCTTTACAAAACACCATCACTGGTCGTAGTCATATACTGGGTTTCCCAAACTGGGGGCACATTCAGGTTTTTTGCCCTAGCACTACACAGCCGATTCAAATAATCAAAGCTTGATGATGAGCTGGTTATTTCAATCAGCAAAAACCAAAACATGCACCCAAGAGAGGCCCCAGGACCAAGTTTGGAACCGTGGTATATAACCTGTAATGGCATACCACAACATATTAGATCAACTGGAATAGCACTCTCACTCGAGGTTGCAAAAAAGAGCTGTGAGCAAACCACACCCCAAAATATTCCAATGAGCTGCCTCCCACATCTTATTTATAACCAAAAGAGCAAAGAACCCATTTTTGTGAACTGTAAAGAACCATTGAAGAGCTCAAAGGGTTATTTGAGTCATTGTGGTTCCATATAGAACCATCACCCTTCACAAAGCGGAACACTTTTTTTTTGTGTATATATAATTTTAAAAAAAATGTAATCTTTATCTACTAGGCAAGTCAGGAAAGAACAATTTCTTATTTACAATGACGGCCTACCCCGGATGATGCTGGCCAATCGTGCGAGGCCCTATGGGACTCCAAATCACGGCCAGGTGTGATACAGCCTGGAATCGAAAAAAGGGTCTGTAGTGACACCTCTAGCACTGAGATGCAGTGCCTTAGACCGCTGAGCCACTTGGAAAGCAGTTTCACTTTCTGTAAATGCTGTGGGCTCAGGGTTGGTTTGAAGGCTACCAGGATCAAGGCCAATCACTACTGAATAGAAAGCAAACAGCACAGGCTTAGGGTTGTACAGTATATACATATGAGATGAGTAATGTAAACATTATTTAAAGTGGCATTGTTTAAAGTGGCTAGTGATACACTTATTACATACATTTTTTCATTATTAAAGTGGCTAGAGATGAGTCAGTATGTTGGCACCAGTCACTCAATGTTAGTGATGGCTGTTTAACAGTCTGATGGCCTTGAGATAGAAGCTGTTTTTCAGTCTCTCGGTCCCCGCTTTGATGCACCTGTACTGACCTCGCCTTCTGGATGATAGCGGGGTGAACAGGTAGTGGCTCGGGTGGTTGATGTCCTTGATGATCTTTATGGCCTTCCTGTGACATCGGGTGGTGTAGGTGTCCTGGAAGGCAGGTAGTTTGCCCCCGGGGAGGCGTTGTGCAGACCTCACTACCCTCTGGAGAGCCTTACGGTTGTGGCCGGAGCAGCTGCTGTAAAAGGCTTTGATACTGCCCGACAGTACGCTCTCGATTGTGCATCTGTAAAAGTTTGTGAATGTTTTTGGTGACAAGCCGAATTTCTTCATCCTCCTGAGGTTGAAGAGGCGCTGCTGCACCTACTTCACCACGCTGTCTGTATGAGTGGACCATTTCAGTTTGTCCGTGATGTGTATGCCGAGGAACTTAAAACTTTCCACCTTCTCCACTACCGTCCCGTCGATGTGGATGGGGGGCTGCTCCCTCTGCTGTTTCCTGAAGTCCACGATCATCTCCATTGTTTTGTTGACATTGAGGGTGAGGTTATTTTCCTGACACCACACTCCGAGTTTGTAGGCCGCCTCGTCGTTGTTGGTCATCAAGCCTACCACTGTAGTGTCGTCTGCAAACTTGATGATTGAGTTGGAGGCGTGCATGGCCACGCAGTCATGGGTGAACAGGGAGTACAGGAGAGGGCTGAGAATGCACCCTTGTGGGGCCCCAGTGTTGAGGATCAGCGGGGTGGAGATGTTGTTACCTACCCTCACCACCTGGGGGCGGTCCGTCAGGAAGTCCAGTACCCAGTTGCACAGGGTGGGGTTGAGAACCAGGGTCTTGAGTTTAATGACGAGTTTGGAGAGTACTATGGTGTTAAATGCTGAGGTGTAGTTGATGAACAGCATTCTTACATAGGTATTCCTCTTGTCCAGATGGGTTAGGGCAGTGTGCAGTGTGATTGTGAATGCGTCGTCTGTGGACCTATTGGGGAGGTAAGAAAATTGGAGTGGGTCTAGGGTGTCAGGTAGGGTGGAGGTGATATGGTCCTTGACTAGTCTCTCAAAGCACTTCAAGATTAGTCATTTAGCTCAGTTACCTTCGCTTTCTTGGGAACAGGAACAGTGGTGGCCCTCTTGAAGCATGTGGGAACAGCAGACTGGGATAAGGATTGATTGAATATGTCCGGAAACACACCAGCCAGCTGCCTTGCCTTATGGAGGGAATAGCTACGCTGTTGGTATTCAGTCATGCCGAATGCCCTGATTAAAAGCAGTGGTTCGCGTATTCAGTTTTGCGCGAATGCTGCCATTAATCCACGGTTTCTGGTTGGGGAATGTTTTAATAGACGCTGTGGATACCACATCACTGATGCACTTGCTAATAAACTCGCTCACCGAATCAGCGTATTCATCAATGTTATTGTCCAACGCTATGCGGAACATTTCCCAGTCCACGTGATCGAAGCAATCTTGAAGTGTGGAATCCGATTGTTTGGACCAACGTTGAACAGACCTGAGCATGGGCGCTTCCTGTTTTAGTTTCTGTCTATTGGCTGGGAGCAACAAAATGGAGTCGTGGTCAGATTTACCCGAAAGGGGGGCGGGGGGGGGGGGTTTATATGCGTAGCGGAAGTTAGAATAACAATAATCCAGGGTTTTGCAATCACACTCAATTAACATAAAAGAACACTGAATAAAAATATAAACGTAAAGTGTTGCTCCCGTGTTTCATGAGCTGAAATAAAAAATCCTATACTTACGCTCCAGAAGCTTATTTCTCTCAGATGTTGTTTACAAATTTGTTTACATCCCTGTTAGTGAGCATTTCTCCTTTGCCAAGATAATCCAACCACTTGACAAGTGTACCATATCACAAAGCATGATCGTATATTAAACATCATGATCATTACGCAGGTGCACCTTTTGCGGGGGACAATAAAAGGCCACTCTAAATCGTGAAGTTTTGTCACACAACACAATGCCACAGATGTCTCAAGTTTTGAGGGAGCATGCATTTGGCATGCTGACTGCCGGAATGTACACCCGAGCTGTTGCCAGAGAATTGAATGTTTATTTCTCTACCTTAAGCCTTTGGGGTTATGGTATGGGCAGGCATAAACTATGTACAACAAACACATTTGCATTTAATCAATAGTCATTTGAATTTAGAGAGATACCGTGATGAGATCGTGATGCTAATTATCGTGCCATTCATTCGCCGCCATTACCTCATGTTTCAGCATGATAATGCATGGCCCTATGTTGCGAGGATCTGTACACTATTCCTGGAAGTTGAAAATGTCCCAGCTCTTCGAAGGCCTGCATACTCACCAGAAATGTCACTCATTGAGCAGGTTTGGAATGCCCTGAATCGACGTGTACAACAAGTGTGTTCCAGTTCCCTCCAATATCCAACAACTTCACACAGCCATTGAAGAGGAGTGGGAGAACATTCCACAGGCCACAATCAACAGCCTGATCAGCTCTATGTGAAGGAGATGTGCCACACTGCATGAGGCAAACGGTTGTCACACAAGATACCGACTGGTTTTCTGATCCACGCCCCTACCTTTTTTTAAGGTATCTGTGACCAACTGATGCATATCTGTATTCCCAGTCGTGTGAAATCCATAGATTAGGGCCTACGGAATTCATTTAAATTGACTGATTTCCCTATGTGAACTGTAATTGAGTAATTGAGTAAAATGTTGCGTTTATATTTTTGTATATTTTAGTTCTACTTGTGGCTTTTTGAATCTAAGATGGATAAAAACAGAACAACAAACCATATATCTCTTACCCCCAAATGAACTATCTGTGCTGCTGTTTTAATTATGTTTTAAATCAATCTCCTGGGGATTAATGCAAAAATGATTGAAAGATCCCAATGCTGTATGAAGTCATTTCTCTCTTCTCTCACTCTTTCTCCCTCTCTTCCCACATGGCTATTGGCAGCAGACAATACCTGTCAATAATACATCTGCATCCATTATCTTGCTGTTCATCTCTCCACCCCACCCCTTTCCTTTCTCTCAACTCCCCCATCTCTCTCTATCCACCCCCCCTCTCCTCTACCTCTCTCCATCTCTCTATCCAATCTCCTGTCTCCATCTCTATCTTTCTCATCACAAAATGTTGCAGATCAGGACCGCACACAGCGCCTTTGTGTGGTTGCCATGGATACCCGTTGCCATGCCTTCAGACCAATGTTGATATCTGGAGGCCTTTGAGATGTTGCGTTACTCCATTGTACTCTATCGCCGTGGGCACAGGACATTGACAGCCATTAAAAACTATCAGCTGGAACAGATCCAAGATGTATTCAACTGAGAAATAAGTGAGTTGAAGGAGAGGAGGGGTAGAAGAAGGTGAGAGAACTCCACTAACACACCGTACTCTCTTGAGCTGCTACTGGATAGATAGATCCATTCTGGCTTTCTGCAGACTGATAAAGTACTATAACCCACTAGAGTAAAGTAGAATCATCAATAAAGGATGGTATACTGTACAGTATGTTGTCTGCACTCCTTGAAGTGGCTTCACTAATCAATGCAGTGAGAGAAGAGTGACATACAGAGGCAGTGTTGTACACAGCATCCACAAGGGAAAGGTTTATTATTTAAACTGGTCAAACACATCCATCTGCCACCATAAGGTAGGCCTGCCCTAGACAGAGATAGCATTGCAACAAGCCAGGAAGAAAATAATCAAACCATTACAGGAACTTTGTGGAATTTAGGACTTCACCCCAACCGCAAACATATTAGCCTTATTTTCATTTAAGAAGCTATGATAGTTCATACATTTTATCAGGAAATGCAAAAATATACAGATATGATGACCCCTCTTGATTTTGGCCCACTCACTATGTGCACATGGTATAAAAGCATTGACACTGATCTGATGAGGCCTAGTCACTTGATAGACCACAAACTAATAGCCTAATGACTGATAGATAGAGGTGGAAGTGGCGAGATATATATAGCAAAATAAATAGGACAATAAAATAGTAATATTCAATATTTCATAGCGACAAATTATGCTTTTACTCCTGAGGAAATATACATTAACTGGTAGATTTGGTAGTAGACCTACACCCAAACCCAAAGCCCAACACTTAAAACAATCGCATTAATGCATTTGGTCATTTGGAGGTGGTTTAAAGACGACATGACTGTAAATAAAAGTGAGTGTAACACTGTCTGTGTTCCAAATAGCCCCCTATTCCCTATACTGCACTACTTTTGACCAGAGCCCTATCGTCCATAAAGGGAATAGGGTGCCATTTGGGACACATACATTATCTATTAACCACCTGTGTAGCCTAATAATGCATTATAGTGCCTTCTATAACACTCGTAGAGCATTATGAGACTAGTTATAAGCATTCCTTACAGCTCGTATCTACTTATAACAACTACTGTAATTATTAGTCCATTAACTATGAATGGATACATACTGTGAAACACACGTGTTATAATCCCCTATTACACTTGCTATTCGTAGGCGATCAGAACTCATTTACAACAGCCTGTAAATGCAAAGGTGGCTTATACACTGTCAAGTGAGGACACAATAATTACTAACCAATCTACATATTTTCCTAATGATAAAAACATTGTTGCAAATATATACTGTATAGTGGAAAACCAACCGGCCTGTTGATGCAACAATAAACTTCAACATGTCATATTAATATTCCAATAATGCAACAATTTGTTTTACAATAGTTACCGATAAAGCTGCCCTCGATCAGTACATCAATACATCAAATTTAAATGAGGTTTTATAATCACCTGCAATGTTAAAATAGTGGAAAGCTAGCTCTAGGTATCCCTGTTACCCGTGCAACGTGGCTTTGATAAAACCATTAAGGTATTATTTGGGATTTAGCTTGATGTATCATAGAAATCAAATGAAAAAAAACAAGACATATATGTTGAAAGTGCAATTTAGTCCGATATAGTCCATAATGTGTTAAACCTCATATGAGCACAATCATTAGCTGGTCCTGGAAATGTTACTTTAATAACATGATTCAAATACTCTGTATGTATCTCTACCAGAGAATATAATACTCTAGAGAGTAATATAGAGTAATACTACTATAGAGGGTATAATACTCTGTACCAGAGAAGCTAGGATAAGAACACAAAGCTACAGTATTCATGATTCAACTTAGTTTAAAACAACCCTTAAAGTGTCATAGAAACATAACTTCAAAACACAAATCACTTTCTGGCTAAACAGAAGAACATGGTTACTTAAGTCAATGATGCAAAGTGCAGACTGTTTTTGTGTAACTCAAGTCCCTAACCTCTGACCCCACCAACCGTGACCGCTAACCTCTAACCCTTGACCTTCTCAAGCCAAACCAAGGGGGGCACAAACTGGACATAAGCTAGAGTCCACACAAAACAAGTCCATGCCAACAAATAATACATAATTTGACTCAAGTACAATACGAATGGTAGGCATTCAATGCTGAATAGCAAGTTATGAAAAAAAAAAGAGTACAAAAGTACTTATAGGTATATATAGGGGCTATGATATTGGAATTCACTGCAGCTTGCTGTGGAATGTTTAGTACTCTCGTTATCATCAGTATTCTTAACGATGGTCAGAACTAGGCGCGGGGGCAACTAGCGTAAATCGACAGTAAACTTTCGGATTCAAAACTGTTTACTTCTTACTGTATACTATGCAGATATTGAAGGCTGGTTGTCAGATGTTCTTAGTTCGAGAAAAGTGGGAACTGTTTTAGTGTATGAAGAACATTCCTGTCGTTCTGAATGATACTCTGGTCTTGTTATAACAGATCCACAAAAGAACCAAATAGAATCAAGCAGCTTAGCATGATGATAATGAAACAGAATGAATTACTGCAGAAAACCAACTTTAAACCATGACAATCCATTCACTGTGAGTGGGGAAATGCCTATAAACCCATGCTGAGAAACCTAGAGAAACATAAGGCTTGTATCGTGTGTCCACACTTCTAATAAACTCAGCAAAAAAAGGAACGTCCCTTTTTCAGGACCCTCTCTTTCAAAGATAATTCGTAAAAATCCAAATAACTTCACAGATCTTCATTGTAAAGGGTTTAAACACTGTTTTCCATGCTTGTTCAATGAACCATAAACAATGAATGAACATGCACCTGTGGAACGGTCGTAAAGACACTAACAGCTTACATACGGTAGGCAATTAAGGTCACAGTGATGAAAACTTAGGACACTAAAGAGGCCTTTCTACTGACTCTGAAAAACACCAAAAGAAAGATGCCCAGTGTCCCTGCTCATCTGCGTGAACGTGCCTTAGATATGCTGCAAGGAGGCATGAGGACTGCAGAAGTGGCCAAGGCAATAAATTGCAATGTCCGTTCTGTGAGACGCCTAAGACAGTGCTACAGGGAGAAAGGACAGACAGCAGATCGTCCTCGCAGTGACAGACCACGTGTAGCAACACCTGCACAGGATCGGTACATCCGAACATCACACCTGCGGGACAGGTACAGGATGGCAGCAACAACTGCCCGAGTTACACCAGGAACACACAATCCCTCCATTAGTGCTCAGACTGTCCGCAATAGGTTGCGAGAGGCTGGACTGAGGGCTTGTAGGCCTGTTGTAAGGCAGGTCCTCACCAGACATCATTTTTCGTCCTCTATGGGCACAAACCCACCGTCGCTGGACCAGACAGGACTGGCAAAAAGTAATCTTCACTGACGGGTTACGGTTTTGTCTCACCAGGGGTGATGGTCGGATTCGCGTTTATCGTCAAAGGATTGAGCGTACCGAGGCCTGTACTCTGGAGCGGGATCGATTTGGAGGTGGAGGGTCCGTCATGGTCTGGGGTGGTGTGTCACAGCATCATCGGACTGAGCATTGCAGAAAATCTCAACGCTGTGCATTACAGGGAAGACATCCTCCTCCCTCATGTGGTACCCTTCCTGCAGGCTCATCCTGACAGCATGACAATGCCACCAGCTATACTGCTCGATCTGCGCGTGATTTCCTGCAAGACAGAAATGTCAGTGTTCTGCCATGGCCAGCAAGAGCCCGGATCTCAATCCCATTGAGCACGTCTGGGGCATTTTATTTATTTTACCTTTATTTAACTAGGCAAGTCAGTTAAGAACAAATTCTTATTTTCAATGACGGCCTAACAGGTTAACTGCCTGTTCAGGGGCAGAACGACAGATTTGTACCTTGTCAGCTCAGGGATTTGAACTTGCAGTCTTCTGGTTACTAGTCCAACGCTCTAACCACTAGGCTACCCTGCCGACATGTTGGATTGGAGGGTGAGGGCTAGGGCCATTCCCCCCAGAAATATCCGGGAACTTGCAGGTGCCTTGGTGGAAGAGTGGGGTAACATCTCACAGCAAGAACTGGCAAATCTGGTGCAGTCCATGAGAAGGAGATGCACTGCAGTATTTAATGCAGCTGGTGGCCACACCAGATACTGACTGTTACTTTTGATATACCCTTTGTTCAGGGACACATTTTACAATTTCTGTTAGTCACATGTCTGTGGAACTTGTTCAGTTTATGTCTCAGTTGTTAAATCTTGCTATGTTCATACAAATATTTACACATGTTAAGTTTGCTGAAAATAAACGCAGTTGATACGAGAGGACGTTTCTTTTTTTGCTGAGTTTATGTAAGGTGTCAATGTATAATGAAAACTCATCAATTGAAATAGCAACTTCGAGCCATTGTCGGTCATCAACACACTTTCAAGTGCAGAGGTATAGGTAAAGCAGTGCTTAAATTCATCGTCGCTGTCGGATGAAAAGCTTGTAACACAATTTTTGCCAATTTTCATGTTTTATATGTGCTGAAAGCAGTAACTTCCTTTCATCATTCTAGGACAAAGAAAATGTATTCAAAATACTTCTGAAGTTCCATAATTGTATGTTCGTTATTTGGAAAATACAGTATAATTTATTTTTTCTGTTTTGGAGTTGACGTTTAGATCCGACAGCGACGTCATTTTGCATTAATTATAGGTCATAACAGTTGGAGCCTTGGCTTGGTTCTGAGTTAACAGTTCAGACAGTTGGCCAGCAACCTGAGTCTCTAGAACATTCTACAGAGAGAGCAAGGGTTGTCTAGTCTGTGAGCTACACACGTGCATGAGCTCAGAGAGAAACATGCACTAGCTCAGTCAGTTCAGCATGCCTGTCCACAGTAACTTGAAGGATAGATAGAAAGAGAAAGGGATAAAAGAAAGATATAGACCCACACAACAGCACACACAGAGACAAACAGACAGGAAAAGGGGCATCATTATCAGTTTGGACACAGGGATGAGGGACTGTATGCAACGCACCAAAACAACACTGCTCCATCCAGCTGTCATCAATTAGCCTATGTCCAATCATTCAAAAGCGTGTTACTCAGTCCCGTCCACTCCTAGATCATGTTGCTGAGCTATTGTCCAATCCTGGAGGTTGTTACTGAACCACTGTCAAATGCTGAACATGGCCAATCCTAGAGCATATTACTGAGCATTGTCCAATCCTAGAGCGCCTTGCCGAACCATTGTCTAATCCTAGAGCTTGCTGCTGAGGATCTCTGACACCTGTGCGTTTGTTTGGTCGTCTGAGTCCAGATCCTGGGCTCTCACTCCTTCATACCCCTCCTCTCCTGACCCCTCCTCTGCCAAAACCATTGTCAACCCTGCCCCTCTCTCCATCCTTCCCTTTCCCTCCATCCCTCTCTCCTCCTCTCCACAGCCCCTGTTCTCAGGTGACGTTTCCTTACACGGTTCCACAAAGATAGTCCTGATATGGGGCTTGGGCTCCCTCTGTCCCCCCCTCCGGCCCTCCAGGACACAGGAAGCATGACTAGCATATATCTCCCCCTGAGGTGATGGGAGATTCAGGGGCAGGGTGGTCAGTTCTGGGTCCCTCTGCCTGGTATAGACCCCCTCGGACAGGGACCCTGTGTGGCTGTCGCTGTGGCCCCTGAGCCACCGCTGGGGACCGCTGAAGTAACCCGCCTGGGCCCCAGTAGCCCCGTGGCTCCGGGACAGCAGCTTCCGCTTGGCTGGGGGGTTGGCAAGGTGCCGCAACGGGGTGAAGGAGTGCTTGTCCTGGGTCGTTTTGGAGAGGGAGAGACCCTCCAGGGTTTTGGAGCAGGATAGAGTGGTCTCAGGGAAGATGGGGGCAGGTGAGAGGGGTGGGGCGGGGGAGAGGATTGGGCCTGGGGAGAGGGGGAAGGCGGGGGAGAGAGGGGAGAGAGCGAGGTCTTTGGGCTGGCAGATGCTGTACCTGGAAAATAAAAAATAAGATTGGTTAGGTTCTAGTCATGGCTGTCAAAAAGAGATGGGGAGAGGGGAAGAGGAGGAAAGGAGATAGTAGAGGAAAGGAGAGAGAGGGAAAAGGACAAATCTGGGGCTGGGGGAGAGTGAAAGGAAGAGGTTTTCGTGGACACAAGTGGACTGGACAGGACAAGAGTGGCAACTCTATATCTATCTGAGCTTGTGTATCTGCAGTACGTTAGGGTCAGGGATAGAGGTTATTCTTGTACCTGAGGTTGTATCTGCAGTATTTGCAGTATGTCAAGATTAGGGTTAGAGACAATGTACCCAGAATAAAAATTAGCCCGCACAGAGAAGCTTCACTCATCTTTCTAGAGTTTTGCCTTTAGTTAACACTATCAATGTTTCGAGCTATTGTGGGAATTGTGCTTGAATCAATGCAATATTAGCCACTTTCATTGTAACTGCATTTTTTGCCATTGTTTTTGATGGTAGGCCACTCTAGTAGGCCTACATTATGATCAAATAGCCACAGTAGTCTACTTGGCCACTGTTAAAACTGTAACATAAAGCAGGTATAGCCTCAGTGTTCACAGTAAATGCGCGCCGGAAGTTGCACATAACTTTCACAACATTCATATTTACACTCAGCAGACCTGAAATTTGCTCAGTGCCAAAAACATTTTACAGGGAACATTGGTTAGAGGTCGTTCTCGTACCTGAGCTCGTGTATCTGTAGTACGTCGGGAGCGCTACCTCCAAGGGCGTGCACGGCCTGCTGGGATAGGTCCTGGGGGGGGGAGTAGAGCAGGTCCAGCTCGCGTGGGGACAAGGCTTCGCTGGAGTCGTAGTCACTGTCTGTCGGCAGGAACACCTCTGAACAACCGTCCTCATCTGACCCCAGCTGGGAGTCTGAGGGAGGAGACAGAGAGACAGATGGGTAAGAAACACACACACAGTCCATGTACAAAATAGCGTTGCACACAGACACAGTACAAACTATGATTATAGAGTGGGGGTATGTGTTTAGCTTATGATAAATACCATTCCTGACTTACTTCCAGTGTATTGAGAGTGAGGAGGTGGACAAATGTCTGTCAATATGTATGTTTATGTCTGTGTATTTGTATGCACTGCATCTATAGGTGTGAAGTGGCACCAGCGCCAGAAGGGCTAACACACCCATACAACCCCATCCTCAAGAGGAGCATCGTCATCATCGTCTTCGATGGACAGCCAAGACAGTGTGTGTGTCTTTCTCTGTGTGCATTCTCCTCACCACTAACATCCTTCCTGCGCCGTAGCTCAGGTGATGGTGATGGTGTGGGTAGGTAGTCCATGGTAGAGGATGCTGAGTCACTCTTCTGTGCCCCCTGGTCTGACTCAGGCTCGCTGGCATTGACCAGGCTGGTGATGGGCACACCGCCACGGGGCTGCTTGTAGCGGGCACACTGCAGGGCATCAGTGATCCAACGCAGCTCCCGCCACATCTCATCCAGCTGCTGCAATAGAGAACAAAATGCACTCATTATAACACAGTTATAAAGCATCATAGTTATAGTTGATTATATAAAGCATCATAGTTGTAGTTGATTATAATAGTTATAAAGCATCAGTTATAGTTATAGTTGATTTTAATAGTTATAAATCATAGTTATAGTTAGTTGATTATAACAGTTATAAAGCATCATATTTAGTTATAGTTGATTATATAAAGCATCATAGTTAGTTATAGTTGATTTTAATAGTTATAAAACATCATAGTTATAGTTAGTTGATTATAACAGTTATAAAGCATCGTAGATATAGTTAGAAATAGATTATTATAATAGTTATAAAGCATCATAGATATAGTTAGTTATAGTTCATTATAACAGTTATAAAGCATCATAGTTAGAGTTAGTTATAGTTCATTATAACAGTTATAAAGCATCACAGTTATAGTTAGAAATAGATTATTATAATAGTTATAAAGCATCATAGATATAGTTAGTTATAGTTCATTATAACAGTTATAAAGCATCATAGTTAGAGTTAGTTATAGTTCATTATAACAGTTATAAATCATAGTTATAGTTGATTATATAAAGCATCATAGATAGTTGATTATATAAAGCATTATAGTTGTAGTTCATTATAGTTGATTATAATAGCATCAAAGTTAGTTCATTATAGTTGATTATAATAGTTATAAAGCATCATAGTTACAGTTAGTTATAGTAGATTATAACAGTTATAAATCATAGTTATAGTTAGTTGATTATAAAAGTTATAAAGCATCTTAGTTACAGTTCATTATAACAGTTATAAAACATCATAGTTAAAGTTCATTATAGTTATAGTTGATTATAACAGTTATAAAGTATCATAGTTATAGTTTATTATAACAGTTATAAAGTATCATAGTTATAATTAGTTGTAATTTATTATAACAGTTATAAAGTATCATAGTTATAGTTGATTATAACAGTTATAAAGTATCATAGTTATAATTAGTTGTAATTGATTATAACACTTATAAAGCATCATAGTTATAATTAGTTGTAATTGATTATAACAGTTATAAAGTATCATAGTTATAGTTGATTATAACAGTTATAAAGTATCATAGTTATAGTTTATTATAACAGTTATAAAGTATCATAGTTATAGTTTATTATAACAGTTATAAAGTATCATAGTTATAATTAGTTGTAATTGATTATAACAGTTATAAAGTATCATAGTTATAGTTGATTATAACAGTTATAAAGTATCATAGTTATAATTAGTTGTAATTGATTATAACAGTTATAGTATCATAGTTATAGTTGATTATAACAGTTATAAAGTATCATAGTTATAGTTGATTATAACAGTTATAAAGTATCATAGTTATAGTTGATTATAACAGTTATAAAGTATCATAGTTATAGTTGATTATAACAGTTATAAAGTATCATAGTTATAGTTGATTATAACAGTTATAAAGTATCATAGTTATAGTTGATTATAACAGTTATAAAGTATCATAGTTATAATTAGTTGTAATTGATTATAACAGTTATAAAGTATCATAGTTATAGTTGATTATAACAGTTATAAAGTATCATAGTTATAATTAGTTGTAATTGATTATAACAGTTATAAAGCATCATAGTTATAATTTGTTGTAATTGATTATAACAGTTATAGTATCATAGTTATAGTTGATTATAACAGTTATAAAGTATCATAGTTATAGTTTATTATAACAGTTATAAAGTATCATAGTTATAGTTTATTATAACAGTTATAAAGTATCATAGTTATAATTAGTTGTAATTGATTATAACAGTTATAAAGTATCATAGTTATAGTTGATTATAACAGTTATAAAGTATCATAGTTATAATTAGTTGTAATTGATTATAACAGTTATAGTATCATAGTTATAGTTGATTATAACAGTTATAAAGCATCATAGTTATAATTAGTTGTAATTGATTATAACAGTTATAAATCATAGTTATATTTAGTTGATTATAAAAGTTATAAAGCATCATAGTTAGTTGATTATAACAGTTATAAAACATCATAGTTATTGTTCATTATAACAGTTATAAAGCATCATAGTTATAGCTGATTATAACAGTTATAAAGCATCATAGTTATAATTAGTTATAATTGATTATAACAGTTTTAAGTCATAGTTATAGATAGTTATAGTTGATTATAACAGTTAAAAAACATCTCATCCAGTTGCTGAAATGGAGAACAAAAGTCAGGTCCAGGTCAAGATAGCCAGGAGAAAGTGACACTAGTAGACCCCTGGATACTAACGCTGAGAGCTACGTAGTACAGCAGCTTAAGGTTAGCTGCAGGTTTCTATTTCACTCCGAGAGGGACAAAACCATTCACACATTAAGCCTACAGCTTCACTAAATACATTATTACCACGCAGGTGTGTGTGTCTGTGTATAGGTAATTGTGTGTTTGTGCAAGTGTGTGTACTGTTGTATATTCCCACACAGTCAAAGGGTTTGTAGCGAATAGAACTATGCATAATGCATATGATTCCTCTACACAGAATCCTGCAATTAATTGGCACCTGATCATATCACAGCAGTCTGGTGAAGAAGCAGTAGTGAATGTATAGACTGTCCCAAATGGCACCCTATTCCCTACACAGTGCTATGGGCTCTGGTCAAAAGTAGTGCACTATATAGGGAATAGGGTGCCATTTGGGATGAATGTATAGAATAGAAAGCACATTGTGACCATAACAATGACTGGCTGCACACCAAAGCCCTTCTCCTGCCAGTCTCCCCATGCATGCAGTCTCCAATGTGGTTCCAATCTTATCAGGGGCCCTAGGCCACCGTAACCAAACGTCATTCCTGCTTTCACTCCTCCTATTCCGCCTCTCATTCTTTCCATCACTCCAAACCTCCCCTGGGAGTCAGGGTGTGTGTGTGTGAGAGAGAGAGAGAGAGAGAGAGAGAGAGAGAGAGAGAGAGAGAGAGAGAGAGAGAGAGAGAGAGAGAGAGAGAGAGAGAGAGAGAGAGAGAGAGCATTGTTCTGTGTTTCCGTGTGTGTAGAGAATGAAGCATGACAAATGTTAAGCAGCAATTAGGTGTCTGTCTGAGAGACAGTATGAGAGCACTTAGTGACAACACGAGATGACACACACACACACGCACACACACATATATATAAAAGAGACTGACACCAGGGGATGACACACACACACACACATATATATATAAAAGAGACTGACACCACGAGATGACACACACACACACACATATAGAAAAAAGACTGACACCAGGGGATGACACACACACACACACACACACACACACACACACACACACACACACACACACACACACACACACACACACACACATATATAAAAGAGACTGACACCACGAGATGACACACACACAAACACACATATATATATATATATATATATATATATATATATATATATATATATATATATATATATAAAAGAGAGTGACACCAGGGGATGACTCGGCTGGAAAGAATGCCGTGGATCAGATGGCAGAGAGAGAGAGAAGGGGGGGGGGGGGGACAGAGAGGGAGACAAAACTGGGAATAATAGAGGATATTCCTCTCTTTCTCCCTATAACCGAATTCCATCACTCTTTTACAGCCAAAGGCAAGAATATTACTGTATATCTCAAATACAGGATATGAAATACGAGGGTCGTATACTGTATGAGAGGTGGGCTATATTTCAGATAAGAGGGTCTTACATGTTTTACATAATATTTGAGAGGTATATTTATATATAAGAGTATACTGTATATACGAGAGGTAAACAGTTCTGCATGAAGAGGGATCAGTGAAAGGGATGAATGGTCTGTAAATGGGTAGGATAATAATGCATGCTAATCCAGCCATACACTTCTCTGAAAGCCAAGAAGCCAGAAGGAACTGGATGCATGTCAACTGCCATTTAACTTTTCTAAGCACCCTGACGAAGGCAGTCATTCTAAAATGCTTGTGCTTTTAATCATTAAAAAGCTTTTTACTGAACTTCCATTGTCCTCCTTTCAAGGTATTTCCCTTCATTCCACTTACTTAAATAGTTGATTGCCAATGATTTCTGTAGATTGAGGAAATTCAATCTCAACAGATTCCCTAATCAGGAGAGGAAACCCACTATAGCTTCCAGAAAAGTAGCATCCCCCAGACTCCCAGCATTCATCAGCACAGCAGTATCATCTCTCTTGAGCACTCGACAGATGATCCAAGTGTCATCCAAGACCTGTGTGTGTGGGTGTGTGAGAGGGGGAGAGTGTAAGACTATTCTGTGTGTGTGTGTGTGTGTGTGCTCTTGATGCAGCATAATTTCCTGACAGCAAGCGCTCACAAGACGCCTGCAGGGAGCCAGAAGTCATTTCAGAAATGAGTCTTACTGAAGGTGACTGGGAAACTCTCTCTCTCTCTCTCACACACACACACACACACACACACACACACACACACACACACACACACACACACACACACACACACACACACACACACACACACACACACAACGCCCCCGCCCCTCTCCAGGTAGGCTCCAGCCAGCAGAGAGAGCAGTGGTCCCAGTGAGTCCAAATGAGGGTGACAGGTAAGGAGCGCCAGACAAAAGGACTTCCTCCTGAAACAGGAAATTACCCATTCTGACCAGACATCTTTAGATTCCATTAACCCGCACTGGAGCTAAGGACTGGAGCCAGAGTGGGACTGTATTCAGCGTGAGACGCAGATGAGAACCAGAGGGGGGATCGTATTGGGAGTGACGCGGGACGGTTGGCTGGTTTACGGGCATATTTGTTCCTCTACTATTCCTACTGAAGGGGAGAGAAGATATATAGTATGCAATATTGGCTTTAAGATTATGGATATTTCCTGTATAGTGCACTAGTTTTGACCAGGGCCCATCTGGAATAGGGTGCCATTAGAAAAGCAACTGAGGAAACTGACTGCAGAGAAATGATTCTAGCTTCCCTTCGCTTCAATCAATGAAGCTTACTTAGTCTGAATCCTAAATTGCACCCTATACCCATCTATTCACACAGATGCCCCCCCCTCCACTCTCCTTTGATCCAAGGCAGGGGCCCCACTGCTGGGGTCTCTCCCCCACCACCAGGCTGTCGTGGTGCCTGAGAGAGCCAGATGCAACAGGGTTTGTGGTTCCTTTGGAGGATGAATGACGCAAGCGCACACAGCAGGACAAAGTCGATTTATAGTATATCAATGTGTTGAACTACACAATAGGAACTGCACATATTGAGGTTAGAGGTTGGTCCCCTAATTCTCCTCTCAGGAGTCCATATTACCAGAGGCTTCCTTCCAATGTTCAAAAGACGCAGACCTTACTTAGTCCACTCACTCATTTAGTCAGTTGATGTGAGGGTGATGCCAAATCCAGTGATGAATCGAATAAGATGCACTTCCACACAATACTAACAGGATGTTTACTGGACTAAACCAGTCTTCGACAACAATACCACAGTAAGGGAATTCCCCCCCCCCCCGATCATGTAATGGCAAGTCTAAACAAATTGTGCAATGAGATGGCTTAACGTCATAATTTCTGCACAGCCACACACACACGCCGCAGATACACACACACACACAGGCACGTAAACACAGAAACGCTTTCACGCAACTATACACTCGCAAGTAACAATGCGCACACACATAGAAATGCACGTACGTGCACACACACACACACACCCCGACAGGACCTCCCAGTATCTAGACAGACTGTGGTATGACAGGCCAGCACTAAGAGCTTTCAGACAGACGGGCCTCTTTTCACACGCTTTGCCCCCTCACATTGACACTTCACTCTCTCTAATGCAGCCCACATTGCTGAGCTCACATACACACACACACATGCACAAACACGCACAACTATGAGATTTACATGCACACACAGAGGCAGACTCATGCACATACACAGACTGAGAGACAGACATTGGCACTTTTATACAGAGACACATATTCAGACATCCCCACCCACACACACTCTCCCTCTCAGTCATTCATGATTGGTATTATTTTTTCCCCTGTCGCTCTCTCTCGCTCTCCCGAGTACTGTGTAATCTGTGGTTTGGGGGCCACATTTTTCCGTGCCTCTCTGAGCTCAGAACACACACACACTCTCTCTCAGATCACACACACACTCTCAGATCACAGAAACACACTTGTGGTTTTGTGGTTGGTCTCCATTACCAGTAGAGACCATGGTGGTAAAAGCTGGATTAGTTCTTCACAGAGAAAAACACCAGATGGGTTTACTTTCATGCTTTCAACTTTCTGACATGAGAGAGAAGGCTGGGCAGTTATGGAGTTCTTTAACATTAGAAAAACAAGCTATTTAACAGCTAGTACTCGTAGCAGTTAGGCTTTATTACATCAATAAACTGACTCCAATAGGATTATTAGCGCAGTTGTTTCTGCTGTTTCTTAGATTTTTGGTGCGTGATAAATATATTTACTGAAAAATGGACAACATAAACGATATGAAAAATAAGCTTTTAAACAATTTTCTTTTGATGAATGTGAAAAAAAAGGACTCATGCGTTTGTATTAGAAATAGATACAAATGGTTTATACAGTGAGCTCCAGAAGTTTTGGGACAGTGACACGTTTGGTTGTTTTACCTCTGTACTCCAGCACTATGGATAGGAAATGATTACATTTGAGGTTAAAGTGCAGACTGTTAATTTGAGGGTATCCATATCGGGTGAACCGTTTAGGAATTACAGCACTTTTTGTACATAGTCCCCCCATTTTAGGGGACCAAATGTATTGGGACAAATTCACTTGTGTGTGTATTAAAGAAGTAGAAAGTTAAGTATTTGGTCCCATATTCATAGTTCGCAATGACTAGATCAAGCTTGTGACTCGACACACTTGTTAGATGCATTTGCTGTTTGTTTTGGTTCTGTTTCAGATTATTTTGTACCCAATAGAAATTAATGGTAAATAACGTATTGTGTCATTTTGGAGTCACTTATATTGTAAATAAGAATATAATATGTTTGGAAACACTTATACATTCATGTGAATGCTACCATGATTACGGATAATCATAATGCACCTAAATCAACCATTTATCGGATCATCAAGAACTTCAAGGAGAGCGGTTCAATTGTTGTGAAGAAGGCTTCAGGGCGCCCAAGAAAGTCCAGCAAGCGCCAGGACCATCTCCTAAAGTTGATTCAGCTGCGGGATCGGGGCACCACCAGTACAGAGCTTGCTCAGGAATGGCAGCAGGCAGGTTTGAGTGCATCTGATACTGATATTCTGCAAAAGGTACAGGGATTGGACTGCTGAGGACTGGGGTAAAGACATTTTCTCTGATGAATGTTTGGGGCATCCGGAAAAAAGCTTGTCCGGAGAAGACAAGGTGAGCCCTACCATCAGTCCTGTGTCATGCCAACAGTAAAGTATCATGAGACCATTCATGTGTGGGGTTGCTTCTCAGCCAAGGGAGTGGCTTCACTCACAATTTTGCCTAAGAACACAGCCATGAATAAAGAATGGTACCAACACATCCTCCGAGAGCAACTTCTCCCAACCATCCAGGAACAGTTTGGTGATGAACAATGCCTTTTCCATCCATGATCCGGCTGCAATTGAAGAAACTTGAAAAGTTCTTGAAATTTTCCGGATTGACTGACTTTCATGGTTTAAAGTAATGATGGACTGTCATTTCCCTTTGCATATTTGAGCTGTTCTTGTCATAATATGGACTTGGTCTTTTACCGAATAGGGCTATCTTCTGTGCAACCCCACTACCTTGTGACAACACAACTGATTGGCTCAAATGCATTAAGAAGGAAAGCCATTCCACAAATTAACTTTTAACAAAGCAGACCTGTTAATTGAAAATGTATTCCAGGTGACTACCTCATGAAGCTGGTTGACAGAAAGGCAAATGTGTGCAAAGCTGTCATCAAGGCAAAGGGTGGCTATTTGAAGAATCTCAAATATAAAACACTTTTTTGATTACTAAATGATTCCATGTGTTTCATTGTATAGTTTTGATGTCTTCACTGTTATTCTACAAGGTAGAAAATAGTAAAAATAAAGAAAAACCGTTGAATGTGAAGTTGTGTCCAAACTTTTGACTGGTACATATATAAAATATATACACATACAGTTGAAGTCTGAAGTTTACATACACCTTAGCCAAATACATTTAAACTCAGTGTTTCACAATTCCTGACATTTAATCCTAGTAAAAATTCCCTGTCGTAAGTCAGTTAGGATCACCACTTTATTTTAAGAATGCGAAACGTCAGAATAATAGCAGAGAGAGTCATTTATTTCAGCTTTGATTTCTTTCATCAAATTCCCAGTGGGTCAGAAGTTTACATACACTCAATTAGTATTTGGTAGCAATGCCTTTAAATTGTTTAACTTGGGTCAAATGTTTCGGGCAGCCTTCCACAAGTTGGGTGAATTTTGGACCACTCCTCCTGACAGAGCTGGTGTAACTGAGTCAGGTTTGTAGGCCTCCTGGCCCGCACACGCCTTTTCAGTTCTGCACACACATTTTCTATAGGATTGAGGTCAGTGCATTGTGATGGCCACTCCAATACCGTGACTTTGTTGTCCTTGCCACAACTTTTGAAGAATGCTTGGGGTCATTGTCCATTTGAAAGACCCATTTATGACCAAGCTTTAACTTCCTGACTAATGTCTTGAGATGTTTCTTCAATATATACATTTTCCTCTCTCATGATGCCATCTATTTTGTGAAGTGCACAGGTCCCTCCTGCACAGAAAAGCACCCCCACAACATGATGCTGCCACACCCGTGCTTCACGGTTAGGATGGTGTTCTTCGGCTTGCAAGCCTCCCCCTTTCTCCTCCAAACATAATGATGGTCATTATGGCAAACAGTTCTATTTTTGTTTCATCAGACCAGAGGACATTTCTCCAAAAATTACGATCTTTGTCCCCATGTGCAGTTGCAAACCGTTTTGGCGGTTTTGGAGCAGTGGCTTCTTCCTTGCTGAGTGGCCTTTCAGGTTATGTCGACATAGGACTAGTTTTACTGTGAATGTAGATACTTTTGTACCTGTTTCCTCTAGCATCTTCACAAGGTCCTTTGCTGTTGTTCTGGGATTGATTTGCACTTTTCGCACCAAAGTACGTTCATCTCTAGGAGACAGAACGCGTCTCCTTCCATGCAAGGTCCCATGGTGTTTATACTTGCGTACTATTGTTTGTACAGATGAACGTTCTACCTTCAGGCGTTTAGAAATTGTTCCCAAGGATGAACCAGACTTGTGGAGGTCTCCAACTGTTTTTCTGAGGTCTAGGCTGATTATTTTTGAAATTCCCATGATGTTAAGCAAAGAGGCACAGAGTTTGAAGGTAAGCCTTGAAATACATCCACAGGTACACCTCCAATTGAATCAAATGATGTCAATTAGCCTGTCAGAAGCTTCTAACGCCATGACATAATTTTCTGGAATTTTCCAAGCTGTTTAAAGGCACAATCAACTTAGTGTATGTAAACTTCTGACCCACTGGAATTGTGATACAGTGAATTATAAGTGAAATAATCTGTCCGTAAACAATTGTTGGAAAAATAACTTGTGTCATGCACAAAGTAGATGTCCTAACCGATTTGCCAAAATTATAGTTTGTTAACAAGACATTTGTGGAGTGGTTGAAAAACAAGTTTACACACATATATATATATATTTGATATGCCGTAATATGAAAACACATTACCTAGTAGCAAATCCCAAGCAATTACAGTAAAATACTGTACCCTGCCTCCCTTCAATTAATTTAATTAATTCATTACAATTACCGTAAAAATATTACATAACATGCTGTACTGTACATTTACAGCATTATACTTGCAGCAGAGTTGCCAGCAAACTACTGTAATTATATAATACAGCTGTGTTGCTGTAATTATTACAGTAGGCCTATTTACAGTATAATACTGTATTGTATAATACAACAATGTTTTTCTTACTGTTAAACATGTGACAGCATCCCTGCTGTAAAGCAAAACTACAGCATTTAGCTGGCAACTCTGCTGCCAGTTTCACGCTGTACATTTACAGGGACAGTTTTATCTCCCTACCTGTATATAGTCCAGTATATGTTGGTGTCTCTGTTTGGCAGTGGCAACCTCTGTGTCCATTATGGCCTCTCGCAGTGCCTGCTGGGTAATAAGTGCATCCAGGTCCAAGACAGAAGACATGCGGCAGTACAGACTGATGCACTTCTCCTTGTACGCACTGAAATGGACTGGAGAGAGACAAGACATATATAGACCAATGAACTTCTTATTCGCACTGAAATGGACTGGAGAGAGACAAGACATATATAGACCAATGAACTTGTTATTTGCACAGAAGTGGACAAATATAGACAAATATACAGTATATCAGAACATACAATATATAGACTAAATCACTTCTTATAGGCACAGACATGGACTGGATAGAGACATATACCGTGTTAATACTGTATAACGAGACGTACATTGAGTGTACAAAACAATAGGAACACCTTCCTAATATTGAGTTGCACCCCCTTTACCCTCAGAACAGCCTCAATTCATTGGGACATGGCCTACAAGCATTTGTTAGATATGTCAAGTTGGCTTTATGTCCTTTGGGTGGTGGACCATTCTTGATACACACAGGAAACTGTTGAGCATGAAAAACCCAGCAGTGTTGTAGTTCTTTAATCCTTTTGTCTTGCCCATTCACCCTCTGAATGGCACACATACGCAATCCATGCCTCAATTGTCTCAAGGCTTCAAAATCCTTATTTAACCTGTCTCCTCTCCTTCATCTACACTGATTGAAGTGGATTTAACAGGTGGCAACTGATCATAGCTTTCACCTCGATTCACCTGGTCAGTCTGTGTCATGGAAAGACCAGGTGTTTTTAATGAACTTCTTCATATTCGCACAGAAGTGGATTAAAGAGACAAACATATATAAGAAAATACAATATATAGACTAGTTAACGCACAGAAGTGGACTGGCGAGATTGTTATAAATGTGTTATTAAATCCTTGTTATGCATTTTATTCTGCATTTGTAAACAGAGCACCCTTGTAAAAAACATCAGTCTCAATGGGACTTGCCTGAAAAAATAAAGGTTTGATCAAATAAATAACTATATGTTAATATATGTTAACAGCATATGACAGGTGTATAACAGGTGTATAACAAGACATTCAGTGACTGATGAACGTGTCTTTGTATTCACAGCACTACTATTCTCTGGGGCTAGTCACTCTGAGAGGGGGTCAAAGGTCAGATCAGCATGGCGCTGCTCTGGAGCCCTCAGAGAGACTGATTTAATGTGTGGCCCTACGGACCAGAGGAAAAGAGAGGAATCTACAACCACTGATCTAACACAGAGAGCGAGAGAAACAGAGCGAGAGAGAGAAGAACAAAGGCTAATAGAGAGAAACAGAGCGAGAGAGAGAGAAGAACAGAGGCTAATAGAGAGAAAGAGTGAGAGAGAAGAACAGAGGCTAACAGAGAGAAGGAGAGGAAGGGAGAGAGGAACAGAGAGCGAGAAAGAGAGAGGGAGAGAGAAGGGCCAACAGAGAAAGAGAAAAATGATCTCTCACTCATTCAAGGGAGCATGAGGGAGAAAGAGAGAGATGTACACAGGGATAGAGGAGGGAGAGATGGGAGAAAGAGAGAAATGTACACAGGGATAGAGGAGGGAGAGATGTACAAAGGGATAGAGGAGGGAGGGAGGGATGTACACAGGGATAGAGGAGGGAGGGAGGGATGTACACAGGGATAGAGGAGGGAGAGATGTACACAGGGATAGAGGAGGGAGGGATGTACACAGGGATAGAGGAGGGAGAGATGTACACAGGATAGAGGAGGGAGAGATGTACACAGGGATAGAGGAGGGAGAACACATTTATAGAGGAGGGAGAGATGTACACAGGGATGTAGAGGAGGGAGAGATGTACACAGGGATAGAGGAGGGAGAGATGTACACAGGGATAGAGGAGGGAGAGATGTACACAGGGATAGAGGAGGGAGAGATGTACACAGGGATAGAGGAGAGAGAGATGTACACATTTATAGAGGAAGGAGAGATGTACACATTTATAGAGGAGGGAGAGATGTACACAGGGATAGAGGAGGGAGGGATGTACACAGGGATAGAGGGAGAGATGTACACAGGGATAGAGGAGGGAGAGATGTACACAGGGATAGAGGAGGGAGGGATGTACACAGGGATAGAGGAGGGAGGGATGTACACAGAGATAGAGGAGGGAGAGATGTACACAGGGATAGAGGAGGGAGAAATGTACACAGGGATAGAGGAGGGAGAGATGTACACAGGGATAGAGGAGGGAGAGATGTACACAGGGATAGAGGAGGGAGAGATGTACACAGGGATAGAGGAGGGAGAGATGTACACATGGATAGAGGAGGGCGAGATGTACACAGGGATAGAGGAGGGAGAGATGTACACAGGGATAGAGGAGGGAGAGATGTACACAGGGATAGAGGAGGGAGAGATGTACACAGGGAGGGAGGGATGTACACAGGGATAGAGGAGGGAGAGATGTACACAGATAGAGGGAGAGATGTACACAGGGATAGAGGAGGGAGAGATGTACACAGGGATAGAGGGAGAGATGTGTACACAGGGATAGAGGAGGGAGAGATGTACACATGGGATAGAGGAGGGCACAGGGATAGAGGAGGGAGAAATGTACACAGGGATAGAGATGTACACAGGGATAGAGGAGGGAGAGATGTACACATTTATAGAGGAGGGAGAGATGTACACATTTATAGAGGAGGGAGAGATGTACACAGGGATAGAGGAGGGAGGGATGTACACAGGGATAGAGGAGGGAGAGATGTACACAGGGATAGAGGAGGGAGAGATGTACACAGGGATAGAGGAGGGCGAGACACAGGGATGTGTACACAGGGATAGAGGAGAGAGAGATGTACACATTTATAGAGGAGGGAGAGATGTACACATTTATAGAGGAGGGAGAGATGTACACAGGGATAGAGGAGGGAGGGATGAGGAGGGAGAGATGTACACAGGGATAGAGGAGGGAGAGATGTACACATGGATAGAGGAGGGAGAGATACACAGGGATAGGGAGGGAGGGATGTACACAGGGATAGAGGAGGGAGGGATGTACACAGGGATAGAGGAGGGAGGGATGTACACGGGGATAGAGGAGGGAGAGATGTACACAGGGATAGAGGAGGGAGGGATGTACACAGGGATAGAGGAGGGAGAGATGTACACAGGGATAAAGGAGGGCGAGATGTACGCAGGGATAGAGGAGGGAGAGATGTACACAGGGATAGAGGAGGGATAGAGGAGGGAGGGATGTACACAGGGATAGAGGAGGGAGGGATGTACACAGGGATAGAGGAGGGAGAGATGGGAGAAAGAGAGAGATGTACACAGGGATAGAGGAGGGAGAGATGTACACAGGGATAGAGGAGGGAGGGAGGGATGTACACAGTGATAGAGGAGGGAGGGAGGGATGTACACAGGGATAGAGGAGGGAGAGATGTAGAGATGTACACATGGATAGAGGAGGGAGAGATGTACACATGGATAGAGGAGGGCGAGATGTACACAGGGATAGAGGAGGGCGAGTTGTACACAGGGATAGAGGAGGGTGAGATGTACGCAGGGATAGAGGAGGGCAAGATGTACACAGGGATAGAGGAGGGAGAGATGTACACAGGGATAGAGGAGGGAGAGATGTACACATGGATAGAGGAGGGAGAGATGTACACAGGGATAGAGGAGGGAGATGATGTACACAGGGATAGAGGAGGGAGAGATGTACACAGGGATAGAGGAGGGAGAGATGTACACAGGGATAGAGGAGGGAGTGATGTACACAGGGATAGAGGAGGGAGGGATGTACACAGGGATAGAGGAGGGAGAGATGGGAGAAAGTAGATGTTCCAACACGATGAGGGGCTTAACAGAAGGCCGTGGTCAGTGTAGACGTACCCAGCTCAAACATTTGTAGAGGGAGGTTGAGAAAGCCGGAGTGGGGAGTGTAGGGGTTGCTCTGTCCGGGAGCTGTACACACATCTTCAGCCGCCGGCAGCAGCAGCAGAAAGGAAACATTATGACCCAACTCCAACACCTCGTGAGTGTAGATACGGAAGTGCTTGGCCTGCAAACAGACATGAACACAGTAAGAATATGAACAGGGGCAAAGATGGACACATACAGACGGGCGCGCACACACAAACACACACCCACGCGCACACACACACCCACGCACACACCCACGCGCACACACACACACCCACTCGCACACAGGCAGGGACACACGCAGGGACACACACATTCCAACTCGCCCATCTAAGTGTCTTGGTAAATGTTCCCCTTGCCTTGTATTTCCCCTTTATCTCTAAAGTAATGGAATACTTGGACAGTGAGATGTGATAGACAATTCTGTCTGTCCAGTTCTTCTTAGAACATAAATGACATAATGTTGTGTTCTTCAGGAATGTCAGTATCAGAGTGCTGAGGCTAGCTATGTGGCGGTGTCTCCGTCTGAAAAATGACACCCTATTCCCTATGTAGTGCACTACTTGTAAACAGGGCCCATATGGCTCTATATAGGAAATAGGGTGCCATTTATTTTATTTAAACAAAATGTTTTACCCCTTTTTCTCCCCAATTTCATGGTATCCAATTGTTGTAGTAGCTACTATCTTGTCTCATTGCTACAACTCCCGTACGGGCTCGGGAGAGACGAAGGCTGAATGTCATGCGTCCTCCGATACACAACCCAACCAACCGTACTGCTTCTTAACACAGCGCGCATCCAACCCGGAAGCCAGCCGCACCAATGTGTCGGAGGCTACACCGTGCACCTGGCAACCTTGGCTAGCGCGCACTGCGCCCGGCCCGCCACAGGAGTCGCTGGTGCGCGATGAGACAAGGAGATCCCTACCGACCAATCCCTCCCTAACCCGGACAACGCTAGGCCAATTGTGCGTTGCCCCACGGACCTCCTGGTCGCGGCCGGTTACGACAGAGCCTGGGCGCGAACCCAGGGACTCTGATGGCACAGCTGGCGCTGCAGTACAGCGCCCTTAACCACTGCGCCACCCGGGAGGCCGCGGGTGCCATTTTTTTGACGCAGACACCACCACATAGCTAGCCTCAGCACTCTGATACTGACATTCCTGAAGAACACAACTATGTTGTTTATTTTTCGCGACACCCACAATAACATCTGCTAAACACATGTATGTGACAAATACATTTGATTTGAAGACACTCAGGGAGATAGATGGCTTTCAGAGCCGAGCTGATTTGTGTTGTAAAACAACTCTGAGTAAAGAGAGGAGTGTTCAGAGGTAGAGAGAAGATAAAAGATCAAACAGAAACTATAAACTTAATAGAGAGGCTCCCGTCAGGACCATCAACCATCCAATATGGCTCCTGTCAGAGAAGGACCTGATGAGAGATGGGTTTTATGTGCCTGGCACAGAGCTACTGTAGAGACAGATTGGTGTGTGTGTGTGTGTGTGTGTGTGTGTGTGTGTGTGTGTGTGTGTGTGTGTGTATATACGTGCATTCCTGTGTGTGTACCTGGTGCAGAGGTAGGTTGATGAGTTTGAGCAGGGCCTTGAGGGAAGTCTGTAGCTCGTAGTAGAGGAGCGGTGTGTTACTGTCTGTCGTTTGATCTGCTCCCTCTCTCTCTCCCTCCGTTCTCTCCTCTCCATCCTCTAGGGTTGACAGTCTCTGCAGCCAGTCCCACTCCTCCCTGAGAGAGAGAAAAAGAGAGGGAAAAAAGAGAGAAAGAAGAGAAACACCTCGTGTAAGCAGGAATAAGATCATAGGTTAAAGGTTTTGTGATGGCTCTGTGTCGGAGCATAGCACTGAGCAGCAGAATAGTAACAGGGTAAAGGGCTGTGACTCTGAAGGCTGATGCCGCCCAAAACATTACGATGCACCAATAGAGTATCACTATGTCCATCGGGCTGTTTATGTGTGTGTGTGTGTGTGTGTATCGTTGTTTGGCTCCGGGGAATTTCTCTGTACGTGGGCTCTCCCTCGGACCCCACTGTGCTCTTTGGTGCAGTCTGTGGAAAGACCTAGTAAATCACATCTTCCACTGCCCCTGGACGTGTGTGTATATACTTCCTTGCCAGCAACAGTGAGTGTATGTCTGCCTGTCTATATTCCTCTTTACCTGAAACTTATGTGAAGTCCTCTTCCAAAGTGCGAGTGTGTGTGTAACTGGCCCAGTGGGTGTGTATACTGTATAATACTCCCTGTGTCCAGCTAACCACTGAGGTCACCTCTACCACCTCAGACCAATGTCAACAAACAACTCATTTACACAACTAACACAAACACACGCACCAACGCCCAGAGAACACACACGCACACCTACACACACCCATACACATCTCTGTTTCACCTGTAGAGAGAAACTCAACACCTCTATCTCACTTCTATCCCCTTAGAACTTTCTCTCTTCTCCCTTCATCCCTCTCTTTCTCTCCTCTCTCCTCATCCCTCTCTTTCTCTCTTCTCCCTTCGTCCCTCTCTTTCTCTCCTCATCCCTCTCTTTCTCTCCTCTCTTCTCATCCCTCTCTTTCTCTCATCATTCCTCTCTTTCTCTCTTTCTCTCCTCATCCTCATCCCTCTCTTTCTCTCCTCTCCCTTCATCCCTCTCTTTCTCTCCTCATCCCTCTCTTTCTCTCCTCTCCCCTCATCCCTCTCTTTCTCTCTTCTCCCTTCATCCCTCTCTTTCTCTCCTCTCTCCTCATCCCTCTCTTTCTCTCCTCTCCCTTCATCCCTCTGTTTCTCTCCTCATCCCTCTCTTTCTCTCCTCATCCCTCTCTTTCTCTCCTCTCTCCTCATCCCTCTCTTTCTCTCCTCATCCCTCTCTTTCTCTCCTCTCTCCTCATCCCTCTCTTTCTCTCCTCTCTCCTCATCCCTCTCTTTCTCTCCTCATCCCTCTCTTTCTCTCCTCTCTCCTCATCCCTCTCTCTTCTCCTCTCATCCCTCTCTTTCTCTCCTCTCCCCTCATCCCTGTCTTTCTCTCCTCTCCCCTCATCCCTCTCTTTCTCTCCTCATCCCTCTCTTTCTCTCCTCATCCCTCTCTTTCTCTCCTCATTCCTCTCTTTCTCTCTTTCTCTCCTCATCCTCATCCCTCTCTTTCTCTCCTCTCCCTTCATCCCTCTCTTTCTCTCCTCATCCCTCTCTTTCTCTCCTCTCCCCTCATCCCTCTCTTTCTCTCTTCTCCCTTCATCCCTCTCTTTCTCTCCTCTCTCCTCATCCCTCTCTTTCTCTCCTCTCCCTTCATCCCTCTCTTTCTCTCCTCATCCCTCTCTTTCTCTCCTCATCCCTCTCTTTCTCTTCTCTCTCCTCATCCCTCTCTTTCTCTCCTTTCTCCTCATCCCTCTCTTTCTCTCCTCTCTCCTCATCCCTCTCTTTCTCTCCTCATCCCTCTCTTTCTCTCCTCTCTCCTCATCCCTCTCTTTCTCTCCTCTCTCCTCATCCCTCTCTCTTCTCCTCTCATCCCTCTCTTTCTCTCCTCTCCCCTCATCCCTCTCTTTCTCTCCTCTCCCCTCATCCCTCTCTTTCTCTCCTCTCTCCTCATCCCTCTATTTCTCTCCTCTCTCCTCACCCCTCTCTTTCTCTCCTCTCTCCTCATCCCTCTCTTTCTCTCCTCTCTCCTCATCCCTCTCTTTCTCTCCTCTCCCCTCATCCCTCTCTTTCTCTCCTCTCTCCTCATCCCTCTCTTTCTCTCCTCTCCCCTCATCCCTCTCTTTCTCTCCTCATCCGTCTATGTCTCTCCTCATCCCTTTCTTTCTCCCCTCATCCCTCTCTTTCTCCCCTCATCCCTCTCTTTCTCTCCTCTCCCCTCATCCCTCTCTTTTGCTCCTCAACTGACCATGGGTACAACACTCTCCAGTTTCTCTACATCTACCAACAGCCAAAGCTCCCAAGTATTTCCATGATCTGTAGATGAAAATACATGAGGCTTTGGCACAGTGTCTGTAGCATAATATTATACTGTCAGATCCAAATACACACTGCTGCCCGTCTAGTGTCTGCCTCTCTGTCTCACACACTAACACGAGGGAGGGATAGTGAGAGAGACAGTGAAATAGAGAGAATAGAGAGAGTAAACAGACAGAGAGAGAGAGAAAGAGGGATGAGAGAAAGTCTGTTTGACTGAAGTGTTTTCTTGAGATGAAGGGGAAAAACGCAGTCCAATGTTTCCCTTTGTTTCTCACTTCCCACTGTATCTAGGACCGCAGCACAGCTAACTAGGACCGCAGCACAGCTAACTAGGACCGCAGCACAGGTAACTAGGACCGCAGCACAGCTAACTAGGACCGCAGCACAGCTAACTAGGACCGCAGCACAGCTAACTAGGACCGCAGCACAGCTAACTAGGACCGCAGCACAGCTAACTAGGACCGCAGCACAGCTAACTAGGACCGCAGCACAGCTAACTAGGACCGCAGCACAGCTAACTAGGACCGCAGCACAGCTAACTAGGACCGCAGCACAGGTAACTAGGACCGCAGCACAGGTAACTAGGACCGCAGCACAGCTAACTAGGACCGCAGCACAGCTAACTAGGACCGCAGCACAGCTAACTAGGACCGCAGCACAGCTAACTAGGACCGCAGCACAGCTAACTAGGACCGCAGCACAGCTAACTAGGACCGCAGCACAGCTAACTAGGACCGCAGCACAGCTAACTAGGACCGCAGCACAGCTAACTAGGACCACAGCACAGCTAACTAGGACCGCAGCACAGGTGACTAGGACCGCAGCACAGGTAACTAGGACCGCAGCACAGGTGACTAGGACCGCAGCACAGGTAACTAGGACCGCAGCACAGGTAACTAGGACTGCAGCACAGCTAACTAGGACGGCAACACAGCTAACTAGGGCCACAGCACAGCAAACTAGGACCGCAGCACAGCTAACTAGGACCGCAGCACAGGTAACTAGGACCGCAGCACAGCTAACTAGGACCGCAGCACAGCAAACTAGGACCGCAGCACAGCTAACTAGGACCACAGCACAGCTAACTAGGACCGCAGCACAGCTAACTAGGACCGCAGCACAGCTAACTAGGACCGCAGCACAGGTAACTAGGACCGCAGCACAGCTAACTAGGACCGCAGCACAGCTAACTAGGACCGCAGCACAGCTAACTAGGACCGCAGCACAGGTAACTAGGACCGCAGCACAGCTAACTAGGACCGCAGCACAGCTAACTAGGACCGCAGCACAGCTAACTAGGACCGCAGCACAGCTAACTAGGACCGCAGCACAGCTAACTAGGACCGCAGCACAGCTAACTAGGACCGCAGCACAGCTAACTAGGACCGCAGCACAGCTAACTAGGACCGCAGCACAGCTAACTAGGACCGCAGCACAGCTAACTAGGACCGCAGCACAGCTAACTAGGACCGCAGCACAGCTAACTAGGACCGCAGCACAGCTAACTAGGACCGCAGCACAGGTAACTAGGACCGCAGCACAGCTAACTAGGACCGCAGCACAGCTAACTAGGACCGCAGCACAGCTAACTAGGACCGCAGCACAGGTAACTAGGACCGCAGCACAGCTAACTAGGACCGCAGCACAGCTAACTAGGACCGCAGCACAGCTAACTAGGACCGCAGCACAGCTAACTAGGACCGCAGCACAGCTAACTAGGACCACAGCACAGCTAACTAGGACCGCAGCACAGGTGACTAGGACCGCAGCACAGGTAACTAGGACCGCAGCACAGGTGACTAGGACCGCAGCACAGGTAACTAGGACCGCAGCACAGGTAACTAGGACCGCAGCACAGCTAACTAGGACGGCAACACAGCTAACTAGGGCCACAGCACAGCAAACTAGGACCGCAGCACAGGTGACTAGGACCGCAGCACAGCTAACTAAGACGGCAACACAGCTAACTAGGGCCACAGCACAGCAAACTAGGACCGCAGCACAGGTGACTAGGACCGCAGCACAGGTTACTAGGAGCGCAGCCCAGCTAGCTAGGGCCACAGCACAGCAAACTAGGACCGCAGCACAGGTGACTAGGAGTAAAACAGCGAGCTTCAGTCAGCTGATTCTAGCCACCCTTTATGGCTAGTTCTAGTTGGGCAGCTTAGTCTCATATTCAGAGGACCCCCACTTTTGTTAGTGTCTTTTTGGTCAAGGTCACGCCAAATACTTATCACCACATCTCAGTCAGCCTATCAGCAGCCTTGATTCCCGGGACTTCTGTTTTAGTTAGTCTGTGACACCAGCACACTGTGTGGTCAGAAATGTGCTTTCCCCATCCCGATGAGCACTTCCTGTAAAGGAGTGCGTAACTGGCTGCAGGGAAGCCAGGCGCAGGAGAGCAGAAATGCGTTGCAAACGGAGCCCTTTATTGAGGCGAACGCAATATGGACTTGGTCTTTTACCAAATTGGGTTATATTCTGTATACCACCCCTACCTTGTCACACAACACAACTGATGGCTCAAACGCAATTAGAAAGGAAATAAATTCCACAAATTCACTTTTAACAAGGCACACCTGTTAATTGAAATGCATTCCAGGTGACTACCTCATGAAGCTGGTTGAGAGAATGCCAAGAGTGTGCAAAGCTGTCATCAAGGTAAAGGGTGGCTACTTTGAAGAATCTAAAATGTCAAATATATTTTGATTTGTTTAACCCTTTTTGGTTACTACATGATTCCATATGTGGTGGCAGGGTAGCCTAGTGGTTAGAGCATTGGACCGGAAAGGTTGCAAGTTCAAACCTCCGAGCTGACAAGGTACAAATCTGTCGTTCTGCCCCTGAACAGGCAGTTAACCCACTGTTCCTAGGCCGTCATTGAAAATAAGAATTTGTTCTTAACTGACTTGCCTGGTTAAATAAAGGTAAAAAAAAATGTTATTTCATTGTTTAGATGTCGATTATTTTACAATGTGGAAAATAGTAAAAATAAAGAAAAACCCTTGAATGAGTAAGGGATGTCCAAACTTTTGACTGGTACTGTATATGACTCACACTCATTGTAATTATTTTTGTAATTAATTTGTCTGAGTTTCATGCTGTTTAGCCTCTTGACATGTGACTAGGCCTTATGCTTTCTGTAGTGTATAGCCCTGGCTGTAATTACTTACCTGTGCTGGCTTATACAGCCATGTCATTCATATTAAAGAAGTGCCATAGCCTAAGTTTTCATTCTCCTTTTTCCTTTCAGAACCACATAGTTACTGTCAGTTCTCACTGGACATAATACTCAGTTATCTGAACCATGAGAGGTCAGATGTGTGTTTGATGTGTGAATGTGGACATCTTCTCCCCCTAATCGGGACATCCGCCTCATCCTTGTTCTGACCGGACATTCTGTAGTGGTTGCTACTGGCCAGCACCTAACATTTATTATTACATTCATGGTCCTTTGATTCTCTACAACCCTACCCCTATTTTTCAACCGCAGTACAGCTAACTAGGACTGCGGCACAGCTAACTTGGACTGCAGCACAGCTAACTAGGAACGCAGCACAGGTGACTAGGAGCGCAGCACAGCTAACTAGGACTTCAGCGCAGCTAACTAGGACCGCAGCGCAACTGACTAGGACCGCAGCGCAGGTGACTAAGACCGCAGCACAGCTGACTAGGACCGCTAGTTGACTAGCGTCCAGACACTCTGCTAGTTGACTAGCGTCCCGACACTCTGCTAGTTGACTAGCGTCCCGACACTCTACTAGTTGACTAGCGTCCCGACACTCTGCTAGTTGACTAGCGTCCCGACACTCTGCTAGTTGACTAGCGTCCCGACACTCTGCTAGTTGACTAGCGTCCCGACACTCTGCTAGTTGACTAGCGTCCCGACACTCTGCTAGTTGACTAGCGTCCCGACACTCTGCTAGTTGACTAGCGTCCCGACACTCTGCTAGTTGACTAGCGTCCCGACACTCTGCTAGTTGACTAGCGTCCCGACACTCTGCTAGTTGACTAGCGTCCCGACACTCTGCTAGTTGACTAGCGTCCCGACACTCTGCTCGTTGACTAGCGTCCAGGAACTCTGCTAGCTGATTAGCATCCAGGAACTCTGCTAGCTGACTAGCGTCCAGGAACTCTGCTAGCTGACTAGCGTCCCGACACTCTGCTAGTTGACTAGCGTCCCGACACTCTGCTAGTTGACTAGCGTCCCGACACTCTGCTCGTTGACTAGCGTCCAGGAACTCTGCTAGCTGACTAGCGTCCAGGAACTCTGCTAGCTGACTAGCGTCCAGGAACTCTGCTAGCTGACTAGCGTCCAGGAACTCTGCTAGCTGACTAGCGTCCAGGAACTCTGCTAGCTGACTAGCGTCCAGGAACTCTGCTAGCTGACTAGCGTCCAGGCACTCTGCTAGCTGACTAGCGTCCAGGCACTCTGCTAGCTGACTAGCGTCCAGGCACTCTGCTAGCTGACTAGCGTCCAGGCACTCTGCTAGCTGACTAGCGTCCAGGCACTCTGCTTGCTGACTAGCGTCCAGACACTCTGCTAGCTGACTAGCGTCCAGACACTCTGCTTGCTGACTAGCGTCCAGACACTCTGCTTGCTGACTAGCGTCCAGACACTCTGCTTGCTGACTAGCGTCCAGACACTCTGCTTGCTGACTAGCTTCCAGACACTCTGCTTGCTGACTAGCGTCCAGACACTCTGCTTTCTGACTAGCGTCCAGACACTCTGCTTGCTGACTAGCGTCCAGACACTCTGCTTGCTGACTAGCGTCCAGACACTCTGCTTGCTGACTAGCGTCCAGACACTCTGCTAGCTGTAGCCAAGGAGCATTGCACACATACTTCTACCTATTCCACCCAGCCCCATAGAAATCAGATCTATTACTCAAACACACACACACACACACATGCATGCGTACGCACACACAAAAACACACACTCACAGCCTCAGAGTCAATGTAACATAATACTGTAGGTAGATTAGCGGTGATTGTCCCAGTAGAGAATGTGTGCAATGCGGTGAATGTTAGCTGACAACATCAGAGGTGTAAACAGCGAGTTGGCATTCCTCTAAGGTAGCCGCGGGACGATTCTTTCTTGAGCAGATGGTCAAGGGGCCAGAATATAATTACAAATGATTTGTAGACCACAAATGGACCGCAAGAAGCCCAAACAGATAAAATGTTTGACTAAAACATTCATAATTTCAAACCTTGCTTACATTTATATGCAATCCCGTGTCTCTCTATTATGCGTGGAAATACTTGGGAACAGATTTCTTAAATTAAAATCACTTGGCGCTGAATTCCTGGTGTTTTTACAGTCTTATTTTTTTGCTCAGAAAACTTGGGGGAACAAATGAAAACACCTGCGGGCCAAATTCGGCCCGGGGGCCGCCAGTTGGGGAACCCTGCTCTAAGTTAATGTTCTAACAAAAACTGTTACGGTGCCAAGTCCTAGACCTAATACCACCTAGACAACAGACAGACCCTAATACTACCTAAAGTATACACAGCCAGACAGACAATCTAAAAACAGACTTGTAGTTACTCAGCATAGAGTTCTCATTCTCAAATTCTGTGAATTGATTCGGCCCGGGAGGGTTTTGAGCTTGAGTGTCTGTGCACCTTTTAGCCTACTACAGCTCTCTCACAGTCGCAGCAGCTGCAGCCACTAGCAGCACCAGGATTCCAATATTGGCTGGGCCAGAGACATTTGTTGGCAAGATGAAATTTATATTTCTGATTATTGAAATGCTTCAAATTGTGATACGAATAGGCTGGAGTGTACTCGGGAGAATGAAGATCCCCAAGACGATGACAGGCAGCGCATCTCAGTATCAGAAGAAGCCCATATTACAATGGCAGATACATCCTATCAAAATAAACCCTATGACTGTCCTGCTAATGTGCCTTACTGGACCTTGTAAGCTATCGAAAGTAGACCCATAACTGATTCAAACGTTTCCTTAATCAAACATACATTTAAAAGAAAGGGCTTTTTAGAGATTATTCAAATGGATGTTTGGTGTTTGGCAGACAAGCAAGTTATTTATTGTTTAATTATTCAATTCTACCTTTGTTATTTCATTTAAAAATAAAATGCTTGATTGTATTTAAAGGCATGAACGACTCGTATGCTGTGTACTGACAGTAACGAATGATTGATTGATTGATTATATCGAAGTAGGCTAAGTGACGTTAAGACCTAAAAAACAGGACGTCCTTTCACAGCTCTCTGGTGGATAGATTATATAAGGTTACTATGTGAGTCAAGTGCAAAATAATACACTTGATTTAGGATACATCTTGGCATGCTAAATTTTTCTGATCAGTGATAGATGAGCAAACAAATAAATGAGCTACCGCCTCCACTTGCCCAGCCAGAGATCAATCAACCAAATATACAGGCGGAGATTCAGTGAAAATCACATTGATTATCAGACAAGTAAGTTACAGGCTTTTGGTTGGGAGTAGGACATGTGAGTGAAGAGTAAAATCAACTTGCTAAACTACATAACATGCTAGCAACATGTTCTGATCAGCGAATATATGAGTAAGCTAGAATAAAGATAATCATGAGCACTCACCTCAACTTAGCAAACATTTTCCCAGCCTAATTGTTACCAAATATCCAAACCGGAATTCAGTTAAAACAAACATCTAACATTGATTGATTTATCTAGACCTTTCCCCCACGCTTGTCCCAAAGCAGGGTGATGGCGCTGTCCCAATCAAAACTGTGCTGAAATGATCATATAGGTGACCACACACTACCATTGCTTTAAATTAGTATAATGGTTGGATATGACTTAGGGAATTTCAGTATAAGCAAGAATTTGATACATGCCTTTAATTGCATTAGCCTACTTTATTCAAATATTTTTGTCATTCAGTTGATCATAACTAAGGTGAGTTTCCTCGTCTCCTCACTCCGCTGCTGCCTGCATTCACCCCAAGAGCTGTTTCCTCGTCTCCTCACTCCGCTGCTGCCTGCATCCACCCCAAGAGCTGTTTCCTCGTCTCCTCACTCCGCTGCTGCCTGAATCCACCCCAAGAGCTGTTTCCTCGTCTCCTCACTCCGCTGCTGCCTGCATCCACCCCAAGAGCTGTTTCCTCGTCTCCTCACTCCGCTGCTGCCTGAATCCACCCCAAGAGCTGTTTCCTCGTCTCCTCACTCCGCTGCTGCCTGAATCCACCCCAAGAGCTGTTTCCTCGTCTCCTCACTCCGCTGCTGCCTGCATCCACCCCAAGAGCTGTTTCCTCGTCTCCTCACTCCGCTGCTGCCTGAATCCACCCCAAGGGCTGTTTCCTCGTCTCCTCACTCCGCTGCTGCCTGAATCCACCCCAAGAGCTGTTTCCTCGTCTCCTCACTCCGCTGCTGCCTGCATCCACCCCAAGAGCTGTTTCCTCGTCTCCTCACTCCGCTGCTGCCTGAATCCACCCCAAGAGCTGTTTCCTCGTCTCCTCACTCCGCTGCTGCCTGAATCCACCCCAAGAGCTGTTTCCTCATCTCCTCACTCCGCTGCTGCCTGCATCCACCCCAAGAGCTGTTTCCTCGTCTCCTCACTCCGCTGCTGCCTGAATCCACCCCAAGAGCTGTTTCCTCGTCTCCTCACTCCGCTGCTGCCTGCATCCACCCCAAGGGCTGTTTCCTCGTCTCCTCACTCCGCTGCTGCCTGAATCCACCCCAAGAGCTGTTTCCTCGTCTCCTCACTCCGCTGCTGCCTGCATCCACCCCAAGAGCTGTTTCCTCGTCTCCTCACTCCGCTGCCGCCTGAATCCACCCCAAGGGCTGTTTCCTCGTCTCCTCACTCCGCTGCTGCCTGAATCCACCCCAAGAGCTGTTTCCTCGTCTCCTCACTCCGCTGCTGCCTGCATCCACCCCAAGGGCTGTTTCCTCGTCTCCTCACTCCGCTGCTGCCTGAATCCACCCCAAGAGCTGTTTCCTCGTCTCCTCACTCCGCTGCTGCCTGAATCCACCCCAAGAGCTGTTTCCTCGTCGCCTCACTCCGCTGCTGCCTGCATCCACCCCAAGAGCTGTTTCCTCGTCTCCTCACTCCGCTGCTGCCTGCATCCACCCCAAGAGCTGTTTCCTCGTCTCCTCACTCCGCTGCTGCCTGAATCCACCCCAAGGGCTGTTTCCTCGTCTCCTCATTCCGCTGCTGCCTGCATCCACCCCAAGAGCTGTTTCCTCGTCTCCTCACTCCGCTGCTGCCTGCATCCACCCCAAGAGCTGTTTCCTCGTCTCCTCACTCCGCTGCTGCCTGCATCCACCCCAAGAGCTGTTTCCTCGTCTCCTCACTCCGCTGCTGCCTGCATCCACTGCATTGCTCTCAATACGAGTTTAAATAAATATACTGTTTTCTAGTAATATGGCTTTTATTTCAGGTTCGGGCTCATTTAATTTCTGTGATGTCGGTCCGAGCCTGGGCTCGGGCTTCAGCTCACCATGCTTAGGTTGGACCGGGCTAGAATCTTGGGGTGTATATGAGGCCTGGAACCATGTTGCAACACTAGGATGGAGGAGCTGTCCAAAATCAACTTCTCTTGAAGTGACGCTCAACATGTTTCATGGAGGGATTTCATTGCAGCCTTAAACTGATGTCACATGAAGTAATCTGGATGCAATTTTGGTTGCTTGCTACAAAGTTGCATCTTGGTTGCTCAGTGTGTCACTCCCAACAAATCCAAAGGTAATGTAAAGGTAAGAGTAAGTAAGACAGTAAGTATACATCCAGCTGTGGTGAGTCCTTACCTGGAGACATTGGCGTTGTCTCGTACCCGCGCGTGGCACAGCATGTTGGGCATCCTCTGTGGTACCAGCACCCTGATCTGGTCTACAGAGCTGCTGAGCTTCAGGTAGCCCAGGTACAGACCTGGGACCAGGCGATGCTGGCTACGCCTCTGGTAGGCCAAGATGTCCTGTGGAGGGAGGGAAAGAGAGAGAGAGAGAGAGAGAGAGAGAGAGAGAGAGAGAGAGAGAGAGAGAGAGAGAGAGAGAGAGAGAGAGAGAGAGAGAGGGGAGAGAGAATATACAGGGTCAGTGGGTGAATGTGTGTGGTACCTGTATAGTGATAGCAGTATGTCCAGTGCATAGGGTATACACTAGATGATTGACAGGGGGCGCTGTAATGAAGCCATCTTGACACTACCCCACCATGTAACAAATATGTTGGAAGCTATAGAAATGGACTAATTAATGTCTACATTTGCTTTTGCCACGTTTATTCCACTATAGACATCTCAATGCTTTAAATGATATAATGTGAGTTAAATATGTTCCTTAAGGCATTTTAAAAGTTCTAATGTTACTGTCCCCACTACAACAAAAATACTTAAATACATGTAATTCTGTCCATGAAACATTTCATTGAAATAGAATTCCATTTATTCCTATGGAGGACTGCTTCTTCTTGGGAGTGCCAATATTGCCGACCGGTGGCTTCAAAGCCTCTCATTCAGGGTTTATATACATCATTGGTTATAATATAATAATATATGCTACTTAGCAGACACTTTTATCCAAAGAGACTTAAAGTTATGTGTGCATAAGCATGGGTGATACCTGGAATCAAACCCACTATCCTGACGTAGCAAGTGTCATGCTGTACCGACTGAGCTACAGAGGACCACTATGATATGGTTATAGTAGGGTTATGTTATGGTGGGGTTATAGTAGAGTTATGGTAAGGTTATGGTAGGGTTGTGGTAATGTTATGGTAAATCTATCTTCTACCTGTATGGTTATTAGCAGTATGTCCAGCGCGTAGGGTTCTTCAGGTGTGGACAGACTCTTCCTCTGGCTCTGTAGCTTGGACACCTGCATCCACTTCCCATTGAAGAAGGAGTACTGGCTCTCCATGTCCCTGATCGTCAATAATAATACATTACCATGACGATCCTTGATGGGCTCGTAGTGGACACGCCCCAGGTTGTGTGTGCCTAACAGATTCTGAGAATGACATCAGTCAATCAATCACTGAATACACCAATAAATTATTCTATCTGTATGTTTGCCTATCTATTCATCTCTCACTCACATACCACACACATACACGAGTGTACCTGTAGTTGCCCAGCGGCAGACAGCATCTTCTGTCTGGCCTGTAGAGTGGAGGAGGAGGACATGGAGACAGACATACTCTGTCTCAGCCACCGCACATCCTCCCACATACATGACAACTACAGAGAGAGGGAGGGGATAGAGAGAAATAGAGAGAGAGGAGAGAAAGAGAGGCTGCACCATGAAGATCATCTAGAAAAGGTATAATGGTACATTCCTTTTTACTCTGCTAATTATAAAGTGAAATGCAGAATACTGCTTGATGCAATTTAGTCATACAAAAAATAAATTAAATGTGGCCACTGTTCTTGATATAATGTACTACATTACCCACAATACCTTAGTGAACCAGAGGAAGTCCTGCATGAGAGAGCTGCCGTAGGAGTCATCCACCTCCACTATAGGGATCTGGTCCTCTGTGGTCACCAGAACACTGTCTTTGTGGTAAAACACTGCCGCCAGGTAAACCCCCCTATAAAACCAGCAGAATGGAATAGTCCAGCTCAGTTTCACAATGGAGAGTCTCCAATTTGAACAGTCCATGATGTACATCCAGGTGGTGTAATTTACACAAAAACACTACTAGCTCACCTTTTGAGTGTCTTGACGAACTTGTTTGAAGAGTTAAACAGGTGCTTGAGACTTCTGGAGACGGACTGCTTACGGCTTGGGTTCTGGAGCTTTGATGTGTCTGAGAGTAGGAGAGGAGACAGGTTGAGGAAGAAGAGAAACTGATTATTTGTTTTCATAGTAAAGAAGACATTTTACCTCTTATTTGTTAGTCTCATTACTTTCTGCTGTTTTGAACATGAACTAGTGTCTGTATGTCTGTTTGTGCGCTGATTTGAAATACTCAAATGCTTTCAGAATTGAAATGCAGTCATAGTAGTGTCTATAAACCCAGGCCTGGGTGTTATTGTGTTATAGTATTGTAATGATGTTATTCCCTGCATGTTGATCAGTACTCAATTAACTGTTATTGTAAAGAACTTGAACATATGTCTTCTAATGGTTTATTCACTATTGTAATTGTTGTTATTGTCTGTGTTCAGTGCTGTACTAGGACCTTGACCTTCTAAGGAGCAAAGTGAGTCTTACTTTATCGGAGTGAGCGAGAGTGGATGGTTTCGAGAGAAAGGGATTGACAGCGAAATAGAGAGAGAGAAAGAGAGCGAGAGAGAAAGAGAGCAGGAGAGAACAACCTTGTTGACTGTTTGTTATGTCGTGTCCTTTCTTGGCAATTGAATGAAAGGAAACAATCACAAAACAACAGCAGGGGAAGAGTGAGTCAGAAATAAGAGGTTCACAGTGCTGGTCAATTGTCAAGCTTCAGTGACACTCTGTTGTTTTATCTCAGTCTGTTCAGCTGTCTATCCTCCATAGCCCCTATCTAACCCTGTATCTCCCCCCTCTCACCCCCATCACCCTGCTATCTGCACCATGACCCTTGGCCCCAGTGATGCCAATCTCCAGACCGCAGGGACTCTACCAGCTAATTAAACACATAATCACGGTGTGGAAACACAAGGCAGTCAGACAGACTGACCACAGTATACTGTTAGCTAACTCTACTCGGTTCAGTCATGATTTCAGTCAAAGTATCATTGCCCTAAGGATGGATGGAGGGAGGGAAGGAAGGAAAAATGAAATGTGCCCACGCCACGGTCTGGTAATGTCACTCACTCCCCTGGGACAGGAGAGATGGAGGGAGGGGAAGGAGGGATGGAGGGAGGGATACAAGAAGGGAAGGAAGAATTCTTCCTTGTGAAGCCTCTAACTGCCTGAGGATCAGGATCTGACGTATATAATCTCCATTATCAGACTAAAGATTGAGGCTCTCTCCATCTCTGTCTATCTCTCTCCATGTCTCTCTGTCTATCTCTCTCCATCTCTGTCTCTCTTTCTCTCTGTCTATCTCTCTCCATGTCTCTCTGTCTCTCTCTCCATCTCTGTTTCTCCCTCTCTCTGTCTATCTCACTCCATGTCTCTCTGTCTCTCTCTGCATCTCTGTCTATCTCTCTCCATGTCTCTGTCTCTCTGTCTATCTCTCTCCATGTCTCAATTCAATTCAATTCAATTCAATTCAAGGGGCTTTATTGGCATGGGAAACATGTGTTAACATTGCCAAAGCAAGTGAGGTAGATAATATATAAAGTGAAATAAACAATAAAAATTAACAGTAAACATTACACATACAGACGTTTCAAAACAATAAAGACATTACAAATGTCATATTATATATATACAGTGTTTTAACAATGTACAAATGGTTAAAGGACACAAGATAAAATAAATAAGCATAAATATGGGTTGTATTTACAATGGTGTTTGTTCTTCACTGGTTGCCCTTTTCTCGTGGCAACAGGTCACAAATCTTGCTGCTGTGATGGCACACTGTGGAATTTCACCCAGTAGATATGGGAGTTTTTCAAAATTGGATTTGTTTTCAAATTCTTTGTGGATCTGTGTAATCTGAGGGAAATATGTCTCTCTAATATGGTCATACATTGGGCAGGAGGTTAGGAAGTGCAGCTCAGTTGCCACCTCATTTTTTGGGCAGTGAGCACATAGCCTGTCTTCTCTTGAGAGCCATGTCTGCCTACGGCGGCCTTTCTCAATAGCAAGGCTATGCTCACTGAGTCTGTACATAGTCAAAGCTTTCCTTAATTTTGGGTCAGTCACAGTGGTCAGGTATTCTGCCACTGTGTACTCTCTGTGTAGGGCCAAATAGCATTCTAGTTTGCTCTGTTTTTTTGTTAATTCTTTCCAATGTGTCAAGTAATTATCTTTTTGTTTTCTCATTATTTGGTTGGGTCTAATTGTGCTGCTGTTCTGGGGCTCTGTGGGGTGTGTTTGTGTTTGTGAACAGAGCCCCAGGACCAGCTTGCTTAGGGGACTCTTCTCCAGGTTCATCTCTCTGTAGGTGATGGCTTTGTTGTGGAAGGTTTGGGAATCGCTTCCTTTTAGGTGGTTATAGAATTTAACGGCTCTTTTCTGGATTTTGATAATTAGTGGGTATCGGCCTAATTCTGCTCTGCATGCATTATTTGGTGTTCTACGTTGTACACAAAGGATATTTTTGCAGAATTCTGAGTGCAGAGTCTCAATTTGGTGTTTGTCCCATTTTGTGAAGTCTTGGTTGGTGAGCGGACCCCAGACCCCACAACCATAAAGGGCAATGGGCTCTATGACTGATTCAAGTATTTTTAGCCAAATCCTAATTGGTATGTTGAAATTTATGTTCCTTTTGATGGCATAGAATGCCCTTCTTGCCTTGTCTCTCAGATCGTTTACAGCTTTGTGGAAGTTACCTGTGGCGCTGATGTTTAGGCCAAGGTATGTATAGTTTTTTGTGTGCTCTAGGGCAACAGTGTCTAGATGGAATTTGTATTTGTGGTCCTGGTGACTGGACCTATTTTGGAACACCATTATTTTGGTCTTACTGAGATTTACTGTCAGGGCCCAGGTCTGACAGAATCTGTGCATAAGATCTAGGTGCTGCTGTAGGCCCTCCTTGGTTGGTGACAGAAGCACCAGATCCACAGCAAACAGCAGACATTTGACTTTGGATTCTAGTAGGGTGAGGCCGGGTGCTGCAGACTTTTCTAGTGCCCGCGCCAATTCGTTGATATATATGTTGAAGAGGGTGGGGCTTAAGCTGCATCCCTGTCTAACCCCACGACCCTGTGTGAAGAAATTTGTGTGTTTTTTGCATCTCTGTCTATCTCTCTCCATGTCTCTCTGCATCTCTGTCTATCTCTCTCCAGAGATGCATAAAAAAATATATATAATGAAATTGAGAAAGAGAGAGAGATAGACAGAGATGCAGAGAGACTCTCTCAATTTCATTATATATATATTTTTATATATATTTTGTTTGAATTTTACCCCTTTTTCTCCCCAATTTCGTGGTATCCAATTGCTTTAGTAGCTACTATCTTGTCTCATCGCTACAACTCCCGTACGGGCTCGGGTGAGACGAAGGTTAAAATCATGCATCCTCCGATACACAACCCAACCAAGCCGCACTGCTTCTTAACACAGCGCCATCCCACCCGGGAAGCCAGCCGCACCAATATGTCGGAGGAAACACTGTGCACCTGGCAACCTTGGTTAGCGCACACTGCGCCCGGCCCACCACAGGAGTTACTGGTGCGTGATGAGACAAGGATTTCAATTCCGGCCAAACCCTCCCTAACCCTGACGACGCTAGGCCAATTGTGCATCGCCCCACGGACCTCCCGGTCGCGGCCGGTTACGACAGAGCCTGGGCGCGAACCCAGAGTCTCTGGTGGCACAGCTGGCGCTGCAGTACAGCGCCCTTAACCACTGCGCCACCCGGGAGGCCCTCATTTTCATTTTAAGGGGCTTTATTGGCATGGGAAACATATGTTTGCATTGCCAAAGCAAGTGAAATATATAGTAAACAAAAGTGAAATAAACAAAAACTAACAGTAAACATTACACTCACAAAAGTTCCAAAGGAATAGAGACATTTCAAATGTCATTATGTATATATACAGTGTTGTAATGATGTGCAAATAGTTAAATTACAAAAGGGAAAATAAATCAACATAAATATGGGTTGTATTTACAGTTCTTCACTGGTTGACCTTTCTCGCTGTCTCCCTCACGCTCTTTACAACTCTCTCATCTACTGACTACAGCTTTAACGTTTAGGTATTCAAAACATAGTTTAATGCTCTCTTTTAATATTCTCCAAAAACGCTTATAGCATCCAGCATTGTTACAAATAAAAAAGTGTGTATTTTCATAAGACAGAATTGTTTTCAGAACAGACGACGGTGCTGGTGACTCGCCAGTCTTTAAGTCTATGTGTATTTCTGTTTCCACCAGGTTAACTGCTTGTGACAAGTGGATAATATGACAAAGGCTGCTTGATCCTCGTCACAGAGAATAAAAAGAGAAAGGAGAGAGAGTGAGAGAAACTGGATTGGTAGTGATTAATGAGGTGAGGACCATTCCATCTGATCCAACTACTACTGCTGGCACAAACAGACAGAGAGGGGGAAGGGGTGGAAGTGAGGAAAGAGAGGGAAGAGAGATGCAGTGAGAGAGAGAGTGTGTGTGTAAGAGAGAGAGAGAGAGAGAGAGAGAGAGAGAGAGAGAGAGAGAGAGAGAGAGAGAGAGAGAGAGAGAGTCAAGGAGAAAGAAATCTCCTCAAAAGCTCATCATACAGTTTGGAGAGTTTGCTTACATAGCTGGGCAGTGAGTGAGAGTGAGAGGAGAGAGGAGAGAGAGTGAGAGGAGAGAGCAAGAGAGAGTGTGTGTGGGAGCGCAATAATGTGTGTGTGATCCATTTGGGTCTGGTTGTGTGTATTTGTGTGCGAACATGGCAGTGTGTGTGTGGGGGAATACAGGGTGCAGTGTGCCACACACCCCTGTCTCTGTGCTGTGCTGGTAGTGTAGGTCCTCTAAGCTCCACATATACACATCAGAAATGAAGATAACCTTCCTGGTAAATGAGGGGTTTGCTCCCAGCCTTCTATAGTGGTGGCATTGTACCAACCTCTGATTCATTTTGCAAATGTATTTTTTAACACTGACACGCCAAAAATAAACTATGTCAACACATACCCCACAGAGCGAGGGTGCGCAGACACCCCCACCCCCCCATGGTCAGCCACACACACACAGTACTAGAGTGAGTAATTAACTGAACACTCTAACCATAAATTCAAACAACTCCAAATAAATGCCTACAGAAGTTTTTTCACAACAAGTTTAACACATTTTTGTCTGTCCTTCCATGAGGTTGCTCTCTGTTTTCAAGTGTCTGTCCAAAATCCACTTTGACAAACAATCTCACACACCCCATCTCTTTCTACTATACATATTCTACTACTCCAGACTGTGTGTGTGTGGCTGGCAGCGAACCCACTGACATCATAGCTGTTCACTCCTAAGCGGTTGAGTGACGGTGGGTTTTTCTCCACCCCCCAGCCAACAAACACACATGCACGCTCCCTCTCGGGGAGTCCCACATTAGACATGAAGCTGCCGTTTGTGCGTGCTGGGCAACTTTCAGCACCCTGCCTGCACAGCCGCCCTCTATACCTCTCTCCATCCATCCCTCCCTCTCTCTCTTCCTCCTATCCCCCACACCACCACGAAGATTGGGGTCAAGCACTAAGCCACACACTGAGGCCACATCGTACCACCTACACACGCGCACACACACACTTGCTAACCCAACTCTACCTACCCTGTGTTGTGCCCACCAGAAAGACGCCATTGGGACTGATCTGAAACCAGCTAGGATCCATCATAATGGTCGAGAAATCCCCCAACCTGATGGTGGATCTGATCTTATGAACAACAACTCCCTCCAGCGCTGACCGCCACTCACGGTGGGCTTTAGTAGCTCTTACCATCTCTCTCTCTCTCTCTCCCCCCTCCCCCTAGGTGTATTTTCTCTACCAGCATGATGATTTACAAAGCAAGGCTATACGGTTGACATGCTAAAACACATAAATGTGTATAATCCAGAATGGATAAACGTATTAAACATTATTTATGTACACACGGACCCCTGGCGTGCAAGGGGGGGCAGTGACGAGAGGAGTGCCTACTGTTTGTGTGTGTGTGTGTGAGAGGTACTGTGAGAACCCATTCATAGCATACTGGAGTAAAAACACTTTTAGTTTCATGCTTCATTTATTCACTTTAATACAAAGTTAATCTACTGGAAGAAGTGTGGCCTTAGAGTGAGAAGACACACACACACACGCAGACACACACACGCAGACACGCATGCAGACACGCACACACACACACACACACACACTGATGGAGAAGAGAGAGCTGTTTTACGTGTGTGTGTGTCTACTCACCTCCGCAGCTGTAGTGAGTGTGTGTAGCGCGGACCTGTTGCAGCAAGCGCTCCATAGCCTCTATGTGCCCTCTTCTCCTGGGCTCACGACCATCACTCTCCCTCCAGTCTAAAGGTTAGGGGGTAGGGGTCAGGTTTTGGGAGTTAGGGGGTAGTCAACTGTCAACTGTAAGTGCTGTTAATGTGAAGTGGAAACGTCTCGGAGCAACAACGTTTCTCAGCCATGAAGTGGTAGGCCACACAAATCAAACCAAATTTTATTGGTCACATACACATATTTAACAGATGTTATTGGTCCATACACATATTTAACAGATGTTATTGGTCCATATTTAACATATGTTATTGGTCCCATACACATATTTAACAGATGTTATTGGTCCATATTTAACAGACGTTATTGGTCCATATTTAGCAGATGTTATTGGTCCATATTTAACAGACGTTATTGGTCAAATACACATATTTAGCAGATGTTATTGGTCCATATTTAACAGACGTTATTGGTCAAATACACATATTTAACAGATGTTATTGGTCCATATTTAACAGATGTTATTGGTCACATACACATATTTAACAGATGTTATTGGTCCATATTTAACAGATGTTATTGGTCCCATACACATATTTAACAGATGTTATTGGTCCATATTTAACAGATGTTATTGGTCACATGCTCATATTTAGAACAGATGTTATTGGTCACATATACACATATTTAACAGATGTTATTGGTCCATATTTAACAGATGTTATTGGTCACATATACACATATTTAACAGATGTTATTGGTCCATATTTAACAGACGTTATTGGTCAAATACACATATTTAACAGATGTTATTGGTCCATATTTAACAGATGTTATTGGTCACATACATGTATTTAACAGATGTTATTGGTCACATACACATATTTAACAGATGTTATTGGTCACATACACATATTTAACAGATGTTATTGGTCACATACACGTATTTAACAGATGTTATTGGTTACATACACATATTTAACAGATGTTATTGGTCACATACACATATTTAACAGATGTTATTGGTCACATACACATATTTAACAGATGTTATTGGTTACATACACATATTTAACAGATGTTATTGGTTACATACACATATTTAACAGATGTTATTGGTCACATACACATATTTAACAGATGTTATTGGTCACATACACATATTTAACAGATGTTATTGGTTACATACACATATTTAACAGATGTTATTGGTTACATACACGTATTTAACAGATGTTATTGGTCACATACACATATTTAACAGATGTTATTGGTCACATACACATATTTAACAGATGTTATTGGTCACATACACATATTTAACAGATGTTATTGGTCACATACACATATTTGACAGATGTTATTGGTCCATATTTAACAGATGTTATTGGTCACATACACATATTTAACAGATGTTATTGGTCACATACACATATTTAACAGATGTTATTGGTCACATACACATATTTAACAGATGTTATTGGTCACATACACATATTTAACAGATGTTATTGGTCACATACACATATTTAACAGATGTTATTGGTCACATACACATATTTAACAGATGTTATTGGTCACATACACATATTTGACAGATGTTATTGGTCACATACACATATTTAACAGATGTTATTGGTCACATACACATATTTAGCAGATGTTATTGCGGTTGTAGCTTAATGCTTGTGTTCCTAGCTTCAACAGTGCAGTAGTATATAACAATACACACAAATCTAAAAGTAAAAAAATGGAATTAAGAAATAAATATTAGGACGAGCAATGTCGGAGTGTCATTGATGCTCACAGAACGGGACTGCCGAATGCTGAAGCGCGTTGTGTGTAAAAATCGTCTGTCCTCGGTGGCAACACTCACTACCGAACTGCCTCTGGAAGCTACGTCAGCACAAGAACTGTTCGTCGGGAGCTTCATGAAATGGGTTTCCATGGCCGAGCAGCCGCACACAAGCTTTAGATCACCTTGCACAAGGCCAAGCGTCGGCTGGAGTGGTGTAAAGCTTGCTGCCATTGGACTCTGGAGCAGTGGAAACGTGTTCTCTGGAGTTATGAATCGTACTTCAACATCTGGCAGTCAGACGGACAAATATGGGTTTGGCAGATGCCAGTAGAACGCTACCTGTCCCAATGCATAGCGCCAACCCTAAAGTTTGGTGGAGGAAGAATAATGGTCTGGGGCTGTTTTTCATGTTTCGGTCTAGGCCCCTTAGTTCCAGTGAAGGGAAATCTTATCGCTACAGAATATAATGACATTCCAGACAATTCCTAACATTTCAATTGGGCTCCCGAATGGCACAGTGGCCTATGATACTGAATCTCAGTGCAAGTGCAAGAGGCATCGCCTGGTTCGAATCCAGACTGCATCACATCTGGCCATGATTGGGAGTCCCATTGGGCGGCGCACAACTGGCCCAGTGTTGTCTGGGGTAGGCTGTCATTGTAAATAAGAATTTGTTCTTAACTGACTTGCCCAGTTAAATAAAGGTTAAATAAAATAAAATAAATGCTGTGCTTCCAACCTTGTGGCAACAGTTTGGGGAAGGCCCTTTCCTGTTTCAGCATGACAATGCCCCCATGCACAAAGCGAGGTCCATACAGAAATGGCTTGTCGAGATCGGTGTGGAAGAACTTGACTGGCCTGCACAGAGCCCTGACCACAACCCCATTGAACACCTTTGGGATGAATTGGAAAGCCGAATGTGAGCCAGACGTAATCGTTCGACTTCACTAATACGCTTGTAGCTGAATAGAAGCAAGCCAACAACAGTTCCAACATCTAATGGAAAACCTTCCCGGGGGGGGGGGCAACTCCATACTAATGCCCATGATCTTGTAATGAGATGTTTGATGAGCAGGTGTTCTCATTGAACATCAGCTTTGCAGAGTGTGCAAAGAGTGGCTATTTTGAAGAATTTCAAGTATAAAATGTATTTTGACCTTAGGATACATTTGAAACTTGTATTGTCGTAGCCTAGTGGAGACCAATATCTATCTTTTGGTTACTACATGATTCCATATGTGTAATTTCATAGTTTTGATGTCTTCACTATTATTCTAAAATGTATAAAATAGTAAAAATAAAGAAAAACCCTTGAATGAGTAGGTGTGTCCAAACTTTTGACTGGTACTGTATATATACCGGGCCAAACTGAGCAATCGGGGGAGAAGGGCTTTGGTCAGGGAGGTGACCAAGAAGCCGATGGTTACTCTGACAGAGCTCCAGAGTTCCTCGGTGGAGATGAGAGAAGCTTCCAGAAGGACAACCATCTCTGTAGCACTCCACCAATCAGGCCTTTATGGTACAGCAGCCAGACGGAAGCCACTCCTCAGTAAAAGGCACATGAAAGGCCGCTTGGAGTTGCCAAAAGGTACCTAAAAGACTCCCAGACCATGAAAAACAAGATTCTCTTGTCTGATGAAACCAAGATTGAACTCTTTGGCCTGATTGCCAAGTGTCGCGTCTGGAGGAAACCTGACACATCCCAAAAGTGAAGCATGGTGGTGGCAGCATCATGGGTTGTTTTTCAACGGCAGGGACTGAGAGAGTAGTCAGGATTAAGAGAAAGATGAACGGAGCAAAGTACAGAGAGTTCCTTCATGAAAACCTGCTCCAGAGCACTCACCTGAAGGTTCACCTTCCAACAGGACAATGACCCTAACCCCACAGCCAAGACAATGCAGGAGTGGCTTCAGGAATAGTCTGTGAATGTCCTTAAGTGACACAGCCAGAGCCCGGACTTGAACCCAAAATAACATCTCTGTGCAGTGACGCTCCCCATCCGACCTGACAAAGCTTGAGAGGATCTGCAGAGAAGACTGGGAGAAACTCCACATATACAGGTGTGCCAAGCTTGTAGCGTCCTACCCAAGAAGACTTGAGGCTGTATCGCTGCCAAAGGTGCTTCAACAAAGTTAGTAAAGGGTCTGAATACTTACGGAAATGTGATATTTCACTTTTTTATTTTTTATAAATTAGCAAAAATGTTTAAAAAAATGTTTTTACTTTGTGATTTTAGAATAAGCCTGTAATGTAACAAAATGTGTAAAGTCAAGGGGTCTGAATATTTTCCCAAATGCACTGTATATTATAGGTACTGTACTTAGTTTTATTATTTGTATTAGTAGTTGTAGCAGTAGTTATTTTTAGCTGTAGGCCTATTAGCTGTTAATGTACTTTAAAAATGTAGTATTATTTAGAAGTAGTTGCCATATTATTCCTGTTACTAAGTATTGTTTTTTTTGGACACTCGAAAACGAGAAGGTACTCAAGAGATTTCTTTCTGCAAAATTTCAAATAAATAAATATAAACAATAAATACAGTGGTCAACATCTCACTAGTAAACACATACTGTACAAACATCAACTTTAACCACTCAATTCATTCTCAGAAGCTCATCTCTAAAACGCAGTAGTAGTTGTTAAGTGTTCTCGGGTTCATTCTCTCAGCACTACACATGTACAGCTCCCACATTCAAACAGACCTCTGTCAACGCAGTTTGAATCAATTTGTGATTCATACTGTATAAAGTGTACTTTGGTTTGAAGAAGATATTTTATTCGATTTGTCATCTAAGCGGTTCCAAAACATCTCCTGACTAAATATTTACTTATTACTCTTTTTCCCTCTCTCACTCTGTTTTTCTTTCCACCTCTCTCTGTTATTTGTTCACATTTTTCTTTTTATGTCTTATTTTGTTCTGGGACACCCTCTCCAAGGCCGATCTGAGTGAATGGTTAGAAGGAGAGTCCTAACTGTGGTGTCAAATATTAGCTTTAGTTAAAGGTGTCAATTGTAGCTGAGGACTCTAGTGCATTACAGATGTTGGATCTTTTGTCGCAGAGAATTTTCCTGCTGCATCAGGAAATTCAAATGAGCCTCGTGAGTGTCTGAAAATGAGCAAATCTCTTTTGGTCCATGCAGGGGCAGTTGAGTCATTGGGAACAGGGATTGCTATCAAAATCATTTTCTCTCTCGCTCACACAAACGTTAGGACAAGGCTCTATTACTGCAAGATTCAAATGTACAAAAATGTATCTGAATGTATCAAAAATGTATCTTTTGCCCTCAGAACAGCCTCAATTTGTCAGGTCATGGAATCTACAAGATGTTGAAAGCATTCAACATGCGTTCAATATGCTGGCCAATGTTGACTCCAATGCTTCCCACAGTTGTGTAAAGTTGTCTGATAGTGGATCTCTACTCCGATTAGCTCATTCCATCTCATCCCACAGATTCCATTGGATTGAGATCTGGTGATTGGACAGGCCACTGCAGTAAGTTGAATTCACTGTCATGTTCGTGAGAACCATTCCTGGACAGTCCTAGCCTTGTGGCATGGGGCATTATCCTAATTCACAGATGTATACACTGCTGCCATGAAGGGATGCACCTGATTGGTAATGATGTTTAGCTATCCTGTGGCATTCAAATGTTGCTCCACTTTTATCAAGGGGCCCAATGTGTGCCATGAAAACACACCCCACAACATCACCACCACTATCCTGCAATGATGACAGGCAGCATGATGGATGCATGTACTTGTGGTTTTCTCCATACCATAGTCCTCCCATCAGCATGAAACAGCAGGAACCAGGATGCATCAGACCAGGCAATGTTTTTCCAATTCTCCAGTGTTCAGTGTTTTCATTCCTTAGCCCACTGCAACTGCAGTTTCTTGTTTTCTTCTGAAAGAAGTAGAACTCTATAAGGTCATCTGTTGCCATACCCAGTTCATGTCAAGTTGTGCATTCTTTTATTGGTCTTTGGGCGCCAATGTTGTACTGGACTGCCAGTTGACTAACTGTGGCCCGCCCGTCTGTTGCTCTGCACATTTCGTGTCAGCCTCGTTTGTCCTCGTTGATCAATGACCCATTTTTCGACCACTGACCTGCCATTGGCTGGATGTCCTTTAGGTGGTGGACCATTCTTGATACACACTTTTGTCTTGCTCATTCACCATCTGAATGGCACACATACACAATCCATATCAGAACTGTCTCAAGGCTTAAAAATATTTCTTTAACCTGTCTCCTGCCATGCATCTGGATTTAACAGCTGACATCATTAAGGGATCATAGCTTTCACCTGGATTCACCTGGTCAGTCTGTCATGGACACTCATTACAGTCAGTGTATAGCATAATAACACAAGATAGATATTGGTCTCCACTAGGCTACGACAAAACAAGTTTCAAATGTATCCTAAGGTCAAAATTAAGTTCAATTGTGGCCTGGGGTGGTGTAGTGGTTAGGGACACTTCCATCAGTGCGCACATACAGTATGGGCCTACCATGTTGGCGTGGGTTTGATTCCAGCCAATGTCCATCTGGCACAAATAACTCCACCCCACCTGATTGGATTTACTTTGACATTTCAAATATGGACAGCCCAAGGCTACATGTAATGCCGCCAGGGGGTACGCAAAATAAAAATGTGATTCACATTTTATTTGTAAATAATTATTTTTAAATAATTGCATTTCTGTTAGTCACATGTCTGTGGAACTTGTTCAGTTTATGTCTCAGTTGTTGAATCTTATGTTCATACAAATATTTACACATGTAAGTTTGCTGAAAATAAACACAGTTGAGAGGTAGAGTTTCTTTTTTTGCTGAGTTTATATTCAAGAAGTTGGTGCTCTTTTCTATTATTTTTTACCTTCCTTTAACTAGGCAAGTTAGTTAAGAACAAATTCTTATTTTCAATGATGGCCTAGGAACAGTTGGTTAACTTCCTTGTTCAGGGGCAGAACGACATATTTTTACCTTGTCAGCTCAAGGATTCGATCTTGCAACCTTTTGGTTACTAGTCCAACACTCTAACCACTAGTCTACCTGCCGACCCTACACTCTAACCACTAGGCTTCCTGCCGACCCTACACTCTAACCACTAGGCTTCCTGCCGACCCTACACTCTAACCACTAGGCTACCTGCCGACCCTACACTCTAACCACTAGGCTTCCTGCCGACCCTACACTCTAACCACTAGGCTTCCTGCCGACCCTACACTCTAACCACTAGGCGACCTGCCGACCCTACACTCTAACCACTAGGTTCCCTGCCGACCCTACACTCTAACCACTAGGCTTCCTGCCGACCCTACACTCTAACCACTAGGCTTCCTGCCGACCCTACACTCTAACCACTAGGCTACCTGCCGACCCTACACTCTAACCACTAGGCTACCTGCCGACCCTACACTCTAACCACTAGGTTACTTGCCAACCCTACACTCTAACCACTAGGCTACCTGCCGACCCTACACTCTAACCACTAGGCTACCTGCCGACCCTACACTCTAACCACTAGGCTACCTGCCGACCCTACACTCTAACCACTAGGCTACCTGCCGACCCTACACTCTAACCACTAGGCTACCTGCCGACCCTACACTCTAACCACTAGGCTACCTGCCGACCCTACACTCTAACCACTAGGCTACCTGCCGACCCTACACTCTAACCACTAGGCTACCTGCCGACCCTACACTCTAACCACTAGGTTACTTGCCAACCCTACACTCTAACCACTAGGCTACCTGCCGACCCTACACTCTAACCACTAGGTTACCTGCCGACCCTACACTCTAACCACAAGGCTACCTGCCGACCCTACACTCTAACCACTAGGCTACCTGCCGACCCTACACTCTAACCACTAGGCTACCTGCCGACCCTACACTCTAACCACTAGGCTACCTGCCGACCCTACACTCTAACCACTAGGCTACCTGCCGACCCTACACTCTAACCACTAGGCTACCTGCATCCTCCCCAAGGACAACAAGGACAACACAGGTTTTTCCATCATTGTATGATTATTTTGTGTGCAAATGAACTCAAGCTTACGGACAATTTCAAATGTAATGTAGCGAAGCACCTGAGTGAGTTGGGTGCGTAATTACACAGGTACTTTCCTGAAACGGATGACACAGACAACTGGATTCATTATCCCTTTCACGCCCTGCCTCCAGTTCACTTACCGATATCTGAACATGGGAGCCTCATCAAAATTGCAACAAGCGGTTCTGTGAAAATGTTATTTAAATCAGAAGCCCCTGACAGATTTCTGGATACGGCTGCGCTCAGAGTATCCTGTCTTGGCAAATCGCGTTGTTAAGACACTGACGCACTTTGCAACCACCTACCTTTGTGAGAGTGGATTCTCAGCCCTCACTAGCATGAAAACTAAATACAGGCACAGACTGTGTGTGGAAAATGATTTAAGACGGTGACTCTCCAATACAACATTGCAGAGTTGTGTGCATCCTTTCAAGCACACCCTTTTCATTAACCTGTGGTGAGTAATTCACAATTTTCGATGAACAAATAAGGTTTTATATGTAGGATGGCTAAATAAAGAGCAATATGATTGATTATTATTATATTATTATTTGTGCCCTGGTCCTTTAAGAGCTCTTTGTCACTTCCCATGAGCCGGGTTGTGACAAAAACTCACACTCATTCTTATGTTTAATAAATGTATAGTATATAGTGTGTGTGTGGCAGGCTTACAATGATGGTAAAAAAACAACATTTGAGAGTGCGCTGACCCTGGTGTTGGAGGGGGTACACAGCTGAAGGTTGAATGTTTGAAGGGGTAAGAGACTATAAAATGTTTGGGAACCACTGATCTAGTGCCTACATATAAGCTACATTCTGTACGCTGCCCGTTAGCCTATCCATTGTCACCGCTGAGACCAATGCTCTAGCAAGCACCAAGAGTACTAGGAATACTGATGATATGGGCATCGTTTTTATTTTGTTGCTTTAAGCCTTACCCAAACCATAACCTTAACCTTAAGCACTAGTAATTCATGCTTAAACTGTTAACCTTTGAGTTGTTTCTGTTTTAACCCTGTAACCACACACAATTAAACCTGCAACCAGGCGGAATTAATGCACCAAAAATAGACGATCATTCATGAGTCAAACGGCAGTGGGCCAGATTCGAATCCATGCCGAGGTATATGTGTGCCGGGGTCAGTGAGTGTAACCGCTGGACCACACAGGCACAGAAGAAATCAATAATTCATTCTGCCTATTGCTTGCCTTCAACATACACTGAGTATACAAAATAGTAAGAAAACCTGCTCTTTCCATCAATCAATCAAATGTATTAATAAAGCCCTTTTTACAGCAGCAGTTGTCACAAAGTGTTTATACAGAAACCAAACCTAAAACCCCAGAGAGCAAGCAATGCAGATGTAGAGGCATGGTGGCTAGGAAAAATGCCCTTTCCATGACATAGACTGACCAGGTGAATCCAGGTGAAAGTGATGATCCCATATTGATGTCACTTGTTAAATCCACTTCAATCGGTGTAGATGAAGGGGAGGAGACAGGTTAAAGAAGGATTTCTAAGCCTTGAGACAATTGAGACATGGATTGTGTATGTCTCATTCAGAGAGAGGGTGAATTGGCAAGACACAAGATTGCAGTACCTTTGAACGGGGTATGGTAGTAGGTGCCAGGTGCATGGTCTGTGTCAAGAACTGCAACACTGCATAACCAAAAGGACATCGAGCCAACTTGACAAAACTAAGATGGCACCGACAGATAGGACAGATCTGCTTTTAGCTCCTAAGCAACTTTGCAGTATTTCGTTTTTTTTGTATTATTTCTTACATTGTTAGCCCAGAATTTTTTTGTGTTATTACTTACAGCCGGAAATAACGTTTGGATATCAGAGCGGCGGTAACTCACCAGCATTACGACCAGGAATACGACTTTCTCAAATTGGATATTTTGTTTGTACTGTACCCCACAGGGCAATTTAACTTTTCCAGACGCTGCTCCAAAACACTGCCAGTAGAGAAGAGGTATCCAGAGTGAACTTCTCGTCTGACTCGGAGGTGTGTACACCATCCACTGCTTCAGAGTATATTACTTGCTAACAAAGTAGACAAGCTCAGGGCGAGGATCTCCTTCCAGAGAGACATCGGGGATTGTAACATACTCTGTTTCACGGAAACATGACTCTCTCGGGATATACTGTCCCTGTCCAAACAGCCAGCTGGGTTCTCAGTACATCGCGCAGACAGGAATAAAGAACCCTCAGGGAAGAAGAAAGGCGGTGGTGTATGTTTCATGATTAACTACTAATGGTGTGATTGTGATAACATACATCAATTCAAGTCCTTTTGTCACCCGACCTAGAATACCTCCCAATCAAATGCCAACCGTATTACCTCCCAAGAGAATTAACTTTGGTTATAGTCACAGCCTCAAGCCGATACCATGACGGCCCTCAAGGAACTACACTGGACTTAATGCAAACTGGAAACCACATATCCTGAGGCCGCATTAATTGTAGCTGGGGATTTTATCAAAGCAAATTTGAGGAAAAGAGTACTGTATACTGTACCTGTACACAGCCAATCTGTAAATAGCACACCCGACTACCTCATCCCCATATTAATACTTACCCTCTTGCTCTTTTGCACTCCAGTATCTCTACTTGCACATCATTATCTGCACATCTATCACTCCAGTATTAATGCTAAATTGTAATTATTCTCACCTCTAGGGCCTATTTATTGCCTACCTCCCTAATATTCTACATTTGCACTCACTGTACATAGAGTTTTCTATTTTTCTTTTCTGGTATTGATTGTACCTTTGTTTATGTGTAACTCTGTGTTGTTTTTGTCGCACTGCTTTTCTTTATCTTGGCCAGGTCACTATTATAAATGAGAACTTGTTCTCAACAGGCCTACCTGGTTAAATAAAGGTTAATTGAAAAAATAAAAACCCATTGACTGTAGTACTCGCTCTGGAAAAACATTGGACCACTGCTACTCAACTTTTCGAAATGCATACAAGGCCCTCCCCACCATCCCTTTGGCAAATCAGATCATCAGATTGCTCCTCCCTTCCTATAGGCAGAAGCTCAAACAGGAAATACCCATGCTAAGGTCTGTTCAACACTGGTCTGACCAATTGGAATCCAGGCTTCAAGATTGTTTTGATTACGCGAACTGGGAAATGTTCCTAGTAGCCTCTGAGAATAATATTGAATAAACGGATATGGTGACTAAGCTCATCAGGAAGTGTATAGGAGATGTTGTACCCTCTGTGACTATTAAAACCTACCTAAACCAGAAACCGTGGCAGCAAACTGAAAGCGCGAACCACCGCATATAACCATGGCAAGGTGACTGGGAATATGGCGGTATACAAACAGTGTATTTTTTCCCTCCGTACGGAAATCAAACAGGCAAAACGTTAGTACAGAGACAAAGTGGAGTCGCAATTCAACGGCTCAGACACAAGACGTATGTGCTAGGGTTGACAAACAATCACAAACTACAAAGGGAAAACCAGCCACGTCACAGACACCGATGTCTTGGTTCCGGACAAGCTAAATACCTTCTCCACCAGCTTTGAACATAACACAATGCCACCGAAGTGGCCTGCTACCAAGGTCTGTGGGCTCTCCTCCGTGGCCGACGCGAGTAAGACATTTAAGCGTGTTAACCCTCGCAAGGCTGACGGTCCAGACGGCATCCCTAGCCGCGTTCTCAGAGCATGCCATATCAGCTGGATGGAGTGTTTACGGACATGTTCAATATCTCCCTATCCCAGTCTGCTGTCCCCACTTGCTTCAAGATGTCCACCATTGTTCCTGTACTCAAGAAAGCAAAGGTAACTGAAGTAAATGACCATCGCCCCGTAGCACTCACTTCTGTCATCATGAAGTGCTTTGAGAGACTAGTCAAGGAACATATCACCTGTCACCCTAGACCCATTTCAATTTGCTAACCACCCCAATAGATCCACAGATGATGCAATCGCACTGCACGCTGCCCTATCCCATCTGGACAAGAGGAATACCTATGTAAAAATTCTGTAAATTGACTATAGCTCAGCATTCCACACCATAGTACCCTCCAAGCTCATCATTAAAGTTAGGGCCCTGGGTCTGAACCCCGCCCTGTGCCCCTGGGTCCTGGATTTCCCAATGGGCCGCCCCCAGGTGATGAAGGTAGGAAACAACACCTCCACTTCGCTAATCCTCAACACAGGGGCGCCACAAGGGTGCCTGCTCTGCCCCCTGTACTCCCTTTTCACCCATGACTCAGTGGCCACGCACGCCTCCAACTCAATCATCAAGCTTGCAGGCCTGATTACCAACAATGACGAGACAGCATACAGGGAGGAGGAGAGGGTCCTGGGAGAGTGGTGCCAGAAAAATAACCTCTCACTCAATGTCAACAAAACAAAGGAGCTGATCGTGGACTTCAGGAGACAGCAGAGGGAGCACGCCCCATCCACATCGACGGGACCGCAGTGGAGAACGTGGAAGTGCTTCAAGTTCCTCGACGTACACATCACTGACAATTTGAAATAGTCCAGCCACACAGACAGTGTGGTAAAGAAGGCACAATAGTGCCTCTTCAACCCCAGGAGGCTGAAGAAATTTAGCTGTCCCCCCTAAAACCCTAAAACCCTTTTTTACAGATGCACAATTGAGAGCTTCCTGTCAGGCTGTATCACAACCTGGTACAGCAACTGCACCGCCCGCAACTGCAGGGTTCTCCAGAGGGTGGTCGACGCATCACAGGGGGCAAACTCCCTACCTTCCAGGACACATACAGCACTCGATGTCACAGAAAGGCCAAAAATATCACCAAGGACATCAACAACCCAAGCCAGGGCCTGTTTACCCCGCTATCATCCAGAAGGCAAGGTCAGTACAAGTGCATCAAAGCTGTGACCGAGAGACTGAAAAACAGCTTTTATCTCAAGACCATCAGACTGTTAAATAGCCATCACTAGCCATCATTATTTAACCTTTATTTAACCAGGCAAGTCAGTTAAGAATACATTATTTTTTACAATGATGGCCTACAAGAAGGCAAAAGGCCTCCTGTGGGGAAGGGGGCCTGGGAATAAAAATATATATTTAATATATAAAAATATATAACAAAACACACAACAAAGAGAGACAACGCAACACTACATAAAGAGACCTAAGACAACAACATAGCAAGGCAGCAACACATGACAACAACATGGTAGTAGCATAAAACATGGTATAAACATTATTAGGCACAGACAACAGCACAAAGGGCAAGAAGGTAAGGACAACAATACATCAAGCAAAGCAGCTCTACACTTGTCAGTAATAGTGTCCATGATGGGAGTCTGAACGTAGATGGAGATAAAACTGTCCAGTTTGAGTGTTTGTTGCAGCTTGTTCCAGACGCTAGCTGCAGCGAACTGAAACGAGGAGCGACCCATGGATGTGTGTGCTTTGGGGACCTTAGGAAGAAGTGAGGTGTGAGAGGGTTTTTATAAATAGGCATCAACCAGTGGGTCTTGCGACGGGTATACAGAGATTTGTATTAGTATTTATTATTTATTATGGATCCCCATTAGCCAAAGTAGCAGCTACTCTTCCAAGGGTCCAGCAGAATTAAGGCAGTTTATACCATTTTAAAAACATTAAAATGCATTTCAGAACACACTGTGTGCCCTCAGGCCCCTACTCCACCACTACCACATACAGTGGAAGTCAGAAGTTTAAATACACCTTAGCCAAATACATTTAAACTCAGTTTCTCACAATTCCTGATATTTAATCCTTGTAAAAATTCCCTGTCGTAGGTCAGTTAGGATCACCACTTTATTTTAAGAATGTGAAATGTCAGAATAATAGTAGAGAGAATTATTTATTTCAGCTTGTATTTCATTCATCACATTCCCAGTGGGTCAGAAGTTTACATACACAGAATTAGTATTTGGTAGCATTGCCTTTAAAACATTTTGGGTAGCCTTCCACAAGCTTCCCACAACAAGCTGGGTGAATTTTGGCCCATTCCTCCTGACAGAGCTGGTGTAACTGAGTCAGGTTTGTAGGCCTCCTTGCTCGCACACACTTGTTTAGTTCTGCACACAAATTGTCTATAGGATTGAGGTCAGGGCTTTGTGATGGCCACTCCAATACCTTGACTTTGTTGTCCTTAAGCCATTTTGCCACAACTTTGGAAGTATTGGGGTTATTGTCCATTTGGAAGACCCATTTGCGACCAAGCTTTAACTTCCTGACAGATGTCTTGAGATGTTGCTTCAATATATCCACATAATTTTCCTTTCTCATGAAGCCATCTATTTTGTGAATTGCTGCAGTCCCCCCTGCAGTGCTTCACAGTTGGGATGGTGTTCTTCGGCTTGCAAGACTCCCCCTTTCCCCTCCAAACAGAACGATGGTCATTGTGGCAAAACAGTTCTATATTTGTTTCATCAGACCAGAGGACATTTCTCCAAAAAGTACGATCCTTGTCCCCATGTGCAGTTGCAAACCGTAGTCTGGCTTTTTTTTATGTCGGTTTTGGAGCAGTGGTTTCTTCCTTTCAGAGCGGCCTTTCAAGGTTATGTCGATATAGGACTCGTTTTACTGTGGATATAGATACTTTTGTACTTTTGTCCTTTGCTGGTGTTCTGGGATTGATTTGCACTTTTCGCACCAAAGTACATTCATCTCTAGGAGACACTACGCGTCTCCTTCCTGAGCGGTATGATGGCTGCGTGGTCCCATGTTGTTTATACTTGCGTACTATTGTTTGTACAGATGAAAATTATACCTTCAGATGTTTGGAAATTGCTCCCAAGGATGAACCTGATTTATGGAGGTCTACAATTTTTTTTTCTGAGGTCTTGGCTGATTTCTTTTGATTTTCCCATGTTGTCAAGCAAAGGAGGCACTGAGTTTGAAGGTAGGCCTTGAAATACATCCACAGGTACCCTTCCAATTGACTCAAATTATGTCAATTAGCCTAGCAGAAGCTTCTAAAGCCATGACATCATTTTCTGGAATATTCCAAGCTGTTTAAAGGCACAGTCAACTTAGTGTTTGTAAACTTCTGACCCACTGGAATTGTGATACAGTGAATTATAAGTGTAATGACCTGTCTGTAAACAATTGTTGGAAAAATAACTTGTGTCATGCACAAAGTAGATGTTCTAACCGATTTCCCAATACTATAGTTTGTTAACAAGAAATTTGTGGAGTGATTGAAAAACAAGTTTTAATGACTACAACCTAAGTGTATGTAAACTAAATCCATGTCCATGTATAGTGCGTATGTTATCGTGTGTGTGTGTATGCATGTGTCTGTGCCAGTGTTTGTGATGCTTCACAGTCCCCGCTGTCCCATAAGGTGTTTTTTACATCTGTTTTTTATAGAGTTCCATGTCGTCATGGCTCTATGTAGTACTGTGTGCCTCCCATAGTCCGTTCTGGACTTGGGGATTGTGTGGCATGTCTTGTGGGGTATGCATGGGTATCCAAGCTGTGTGCCAGTAGTTTAGACAGACAGCTCGGTGCATTCAACATGTTAATACCGCTCATAAATAAAAGTAGCAATGAAGTCAATCTCTCCTCCACTTTCAGCCAGGAGAGATTGATATGCATATTATTAATGTTATCTCTCTGTGTACATCCAAGGGCCAGCCGTGCTGCCCTGTTCTGAGCCAATTGCAACAGTAGTGAACAGTAGTCAAGGTGCGACAAAACTAAGGCCTGTAGGACCTGCCTTGTTGATAGTGTTGTTAAGAAGGCAGAGAGAGCATCACTTTATTATAGACAGACTTCTCCCCATCTTAGCTGCAACTGCATCAATACAGTGCCTTGCGAAAGTATTCGGCCCCCTTGAACTTTGCGACCTTTTGCCACATTTCATGCTTCAAACATAAAGATATAAACAATTTTTTTGTGAAGAATCAACAACAAGTGGGACACAATCATGAAGTGGAACGACATTTATTTGATATTTCAAACTTTTTTAACAAATCAAAAACTGAAAAATTGGGCGTGCAAAATTATTCAGCCCCCTTAAGTTAATACTTTGTAGCGCCACCTTTTGCTGCGATTACAGCTGTAAGTTGCTTGGGGTATGTCTCTATCAGTTTTGCACATCGAGAGACTGACATTTTTTCCCATTCCTCCTTGCAAAACAGCTCGAGCTCAGTGAGGTTGGATGGAGAGCATTTGTGAACAGCAGTTTTCAGTTCTTTCCACAGATTCTCGATTGGATTCAGGTCTGGACTTTGACTTGGCCATTCTAACACCTGGATATGTTTATTTTTGAACCATTCCATTGTAGATTTTTCTTTATGTTTTGGATCATTGTCTTGTTGGAAGACAAATCTCCGTCCCAGTCTCAGGTCTTTTGCAGACTCCATCAGGTTTTCTTCCAGAATGGTCCTGTATTTGGCTCCATCCATCTTCCCATCAATTTGAACCATCTTCCCTGTCCCTGCTGAAGAAAAGCAGGCCCAAACCATGATGCTGCCACCACCATGTTTGACAGTGGGGATGGTGTGTTCAGCTGTGTTGCTTTTACGCCAAACATAACGTTTTGCATTGTTGCCAAAAAGTTCAATTTTGGTTTCATCTGACCAGAGCACCTTCTTCCACATGTTTGGTGTGTCTCCCAGGTGGCTTGTGGCAAACTTTAAACAACACTTTTTATGGATATCTTTAAGAAATGGCTTTCTTCTTGCCACTCTTCCATAAAGGCCATATTTGTGCAATATACGACTGATTGTTGTCCTATGGACAGAGTCTCCCACCTCAGCTGTAGATCTCTGCAGTTCATCCAGAGTGATCATGGGCCTCTTGGCTGCATCTCTGATCAGTCTTCTCCTTGTATGAGCTGAAAGTTTAGAGGGACGGCCAGGTCTTGGTAGATTTGCAGTGGTCTGATACTCCTTCCATTTCAATAGTATCGCTTACACAGTGCTCCTTGGGATGTTTAAAGCTTAGGAAATCTTTTTGTATCCAAATCCGGCTTTAAACTTCTTCACAACAGTATCTCGGACCTGCCTGGTGTGTTCCTTGTTCTTCATGATGCTCTCTGCGCTTTTAACGGACCTCTGAGACTATCACAGTGCAGGTGCATTTATACGGAGACTTGATTACACACAGGTGGATTGTATTTATCATCATTAGTCATTTAGGTCAACATTGGATCATTCAGAGATCCTCACTGAACTTCTGGAGAGAGTTTGCTGCACTGAAAGTAAAGGGGCTGAATAATTTTGCACGCCCAATTTTTCAGTTTTTGATTTGTTAAAAAAGTTTGAAATATCCAATAAATGTCGTTCCACTTCATGATTGTGTCCCACTTGTTGTTGATTCTTCACAAAAAAATACAGTTTTATATCTTTATGTTTGAAGCCTGAAATGTGTCAAAAGGTCGCAAAGTTCAAGGGGGCCGAATACTTTCGCAAGGCACTGTATGTTTTGACCATGACAGTTTACAATCTAGGGTTACTCCAAGCAGTTTAGTCATCTCAACGTGCTCAATTTCCACATTATTTATTACAAGATTTAGTTGAGGTTTAGAGTTTAGTGAGTGTTTTGTTCCAAAAACAATGCTTTCAGTTTTAGAAATATTTAAGGTTAACTCTGAAACTAACTGCAACTCCTTTTGAGTGTTGCAGTTATTTCAGTTGCTGTAGCAGCTGACGTGTATAGTGTTGAGTCATCCGCATACATAGACACTTTGGCTTTACTCAAAGTCAGTGGCATGTCATTAATAAAAATTGAAAAAAGCAAGGGGCCTAAACGGCTACCCTGGGGAATTCCTGATTCTAACTGGATTCTATATGAGGCTTCCATTAAAGAACACCCTCTGTGTTCTGTTAGACAAGTAACTCTTTATTCACATTGTAGCAGGGTGTGTAAAGCCATAACACATACGTTTTTCCAGCAGCAGACTATGATCGATAATGTCAAAAGCTGCACTGAAGTCTAACAAGACAGCACCCACAATCATATTATCATCAATTACCCCCAGCAAATCATCAGTCATTTGTGTAAGTGCTGTGCTTGTTGAGTGTCCTTCCCTATAAGCATGCTGAAAGACTGTTGTCAATTTGTTTACTGTGAAACAGCACTGTATCTGGTCGAACACAATTTTTTCCAGAAGATTACTAAGGGTTGGTCGGCTATTTGAGCCAGAGATTACCAGTTTACAGAGGAGTATAGAGTGCAATGATGTGTCCTATGAGGAGCATTGGTGGCAAATCTGATGGCAGAATGGTAAAGAATGGTAAAGCTCTCGAGAGCACCTTTACCTGCCGATCTATAAATTACTTCTCCGTAATCTAGCATGGGTAGGATGGTCATCTGAATCAGGGTTAGTTTGGCAGCTGGGGTGAAAGAGGAGCGATTACAATAGAGGAAACCAAGTCTAGATTTAACTTTACCCTGCAGCTTTGATATGTGCTGAGAGAAGGACAGTGCACCCTCTAGCCATAATACCAAGTACTTGTATGAGGTGACTATCTCAAGCTCCAAACCCTCAGCGGTAGTAATCACACCTGTGAGGAGAGGGGCATTCTTCTTACCAAACCACATGACCTTTGTTTTGGAGGTGTTCAGAACAAGGTTGAGGGAAGAGAAAGCTTCTTGGACTCTAAGAAAGTAAATAGACTTTGAATCACTGTCCACTTTAATAATGTTCATATACTGCTTTACTCATCTCATATACAGTGGGGCAAAAAAGTATTTAGTCAGCCACCAATTGTGCAAGTTCTCCCACTTAAAAAGATGAGAGAGGCCTGTAGTTTTCATCATAGGTACACGTCAACTATGACAGACAAAATGAGAAAATAAAATCCAGAAAATCACATTGTAGGATTTTTTATGAATTTATTTGCAAATTATGGTGGAAAAAAAGTATTTGGTCGATAACAAAAGTTTCTCAATACTTTGTTATATACCCTTTGTTGGCAATGACAGAGGTCAAACGTTTTCTGTAAGTCTTCACAAGGTTTTCACACACTGTTGCTGGTATTTTGGCCCATTCCTCCATGCAGATCTCCTCTAGAGCAGTGATGTTTTGGGGCTGTTGCTGGGCAACACGGACTTTCAACTCCCTCCAAAGATGTTCTATGGGGTTGAGATCTGGAGACTGGCTAGGCCACTCCAGGACCTTGAAATGCTTCTTACGAAGCCACTCCTTCGTTGCCCGGGCAGTGTGTTTCATCTTCAATGCCCTTGCTGATGGAAGGAGGTTTTCACTCAAAATCTCACGATACATGGCCCCATTCATTCTTTCCTTTACACGGATCAGTCGTCCTGGTCCCTTTGTAGAAAAACAGCCCCAAAGCATGATGTTTCCACCCCCATGCTTCACAGTAGGTATGGTGTTCTTTGCATGCAACTCAGCATTCTTTGTCCTCCAAACATGATGAGTTGAGTTTTTACCAAAACGTTATATTTTGGTTTCATCTGACCATATGACATTCTCCCAATCTTCTTCTGGATCATCCAAATGCTCTCTAGCAAACTTCAGACGGGCCTGGACATGTACTGGCTTAAGCAGGGGGACACGTCTGGCACTGCAGGATTTGAGTCCCTGGCGACGGAGTGTGTTACTGATGGTAGGCTTTGTTACTTTGGTCCCAGCTCTCTGCAGGTCATTCACTGTCCCCCCGTGTGGTTCTGGGATTTTCGCTCATCGCTCTTGTGTACCTATGATGAAAATTACAGGCCTCTCTCATCTTTTTAAGTGGAAGAACTTGCACAATTAGTGGCTGACTAAATACTTTTTTGCCCCACTGTATATATATATGTACACACTGTATTCTATTTTACTGTATTTTTGTCAATGCCACTCTGACATTGCTTGATCCAATATTTCTATATTTCTTAATTCCATTCTTTTAGTTTTAGATTTGTGTGTATTGTTGTGAATTGTTAGATACTACTGCACTGTTGGAGCTAGGAACCCAAGCATTTCGCTACACCGCAATAACATCTGCTAAATATGTATTTGTGACCAATACAATTTGATTTGAACATGGGCCAGCATTCACACGAGATGCGTCTTAGCCGGCACGTAGCTTCCATAAGGTACACTGTAGCTATGGTACTGCGTTGTATACAGACAGCGCTTCCAGCTGCCCCCTGACGGCAATGCTAAATATTTATTTTGATACTCAAATCCTCCTGCTGCAGGATTATTATTATTCCTCCTGTGACATCTGTGTATCGGGAATAGGGTGCCATTTGGGACAGAGCCTACAGTAAAGTAGCAGGGAATAAAGCAAGTTTGGGTTTCAATCCAACTGAATGACGGAGTTAATTATAACTGCCATAGCAGGCTTTGAGAACACAACTTCACTGGACAAGTGTCTTATTCCGAAAACAAAACTATTTTTTAAGGAAAATATCAACCAGTTTATACCTGCTGTTTGAACAGCAGTGCACAAACCGATTCTACGATTTTGTATGAAGGTACATTCAATAAAGATTTGATTTAAACCTAATAAAGTAATGGACTCACTGGAAGGTGCAGCAGAGGGGGGTAGAGACTGTTGAGGTGGACCCCAACCCCTCATGTTGTAGGCCGACACCTGAACATAGTACAGCCTCCCCTGGAAAACACACACAACACACACACGCACACATTATGTAAAATACATTTTCACATTAAGTAAAACGTACACACAGTATGTACTAGGCAGAGGAAGAGAGTTAAAACAGCTGAAAGTTGAGCAGAGCACAGTAATATCACAGTATTTTGGTTGAATGAGGGCAACTCGCTAGAATGGTGACTTCTAGGATATGTCACAAATGGCACCCTATAAACTTACATAGTGCACTACTTTTGACCAGAGCCCTATGTACTACTTTTGACCAGAGCCCTAATAAAAACTAGTGCACGTTATAGGGAATAGGGTTCCATTTGGGACGCATCCTAGAAGTCACCAGCTTTCCCTCATTCAGCCCCCCACTCCATTACTGTGTCATTCCCACACTCCTTCACTTCCGCCCTCCATCATTACCCTCCTATACTGGCCCCATCAGTTACTCATCCCCTTTCTCTCTGTGTGAGCTCCTTCTTTCACCTTATCTCTCTCATTGGATAAAAAAAATAGACGAACTACGAGCACGTATATCCTACCAACAGGACATTAAAAACTGTAATATCTTATGTGTCACCGAGTCTTGGCTGAACAACAACATGAATAACATACAGTTGGCGGGTATTACGCTTTTTCGGCAGGATAGAACAGCTGCATCCGGTAAGACAAGGGGCGGCGGTCTATTAATATTTGTAAACAACAGCTGGTGCAAGAAATCTAAGGAAGTCTCAGGCAAGGTTTTGCTTGCCTGAAGTAGAGTATCTCATGATAAGCTGTAGACCACACTATTTACCAAGAGAGGTTTCATCTATATTCTTCATAGCTGTCTATTTACCACCACAAACCGATACCGGCACAAGGACCGCACTCAATGAGCTGTACACGGCCATAAGCAAACAGGAAAATGATCATCCAGAGGCAGCGCTCCTAGTGGCCGGGGAATTTAATGCAGGGAAACTTAAATCCGTTTGACCTCATTTCTACCAGCATGTTAAATGTGCAACAAGAGGGAAAACTCTAGACCACCTTTACTCCACACACAGAGAAGCGTACAAAGCTCTCCCTCGCCCTGCATTTGGCGAATATGACCATAATTCTATACTCCTGATTCCAGCTTACAAACAAAAACTAAAGCAGGAAGCACCAGTGAATTGATCAATAAAAAAGAGGTCAGGTGAAGCAGATGCTAAGCTACAGGACTGTTTTGATGGCACAGACTGGAATATGTTCCGGGATTCTTCCGATGGCATTGAGGTGTACACCACATCAGTCAATGGCTTCATCAATAAGTGCATTGATGACGTCGTCCCCACAGTGACTGTACGTACATACCCCAACCAGAAGCCATGGATTACGGGCAACATCCGCACTGATCTAAAGGGTAGAGCTGCCGTCTTCAAGGAGCGGGACTCGAACCCGGAAGCTTATAAGAAATCCCTCTATGCACTCCGACGAACCATTAAACAGGCAAAGCGTCAATACAGGACTAAGATTGAATTGTACTTCACCGGCATGAGAGCATCAGCTGTTCCGGATGACTGTGTGCTCACGCTTTCCGTAGCCGATGTGAGTAAGTCCTTTAAACAGGTCAACATTCACAGGCCCACAGGGCCAGACGGATTACCAGCACGTGTACTCTGAGCATGTGCTGACCAACTGGCAAGTGTCCTCACTGATATTTTCAACCTCTCTGAGTCTGAGACTGAGTCTGTAATACCAACATGTTTCAAGCAGAACACTATAGTCCCTGTGCCCAAGAACACTAAGGTAACCTGCCTAAATGACTACCGACCCGTAGCACTCACGTCTGTAGCCATGAAGTGCTTTGAAAGGCTGGTCATGGCTTACATCAAATCCATTATCCTAGAAACTCTAGACCCACTCCAATTTGCATACCGCCCCAACAGCTCCACAGATGATGCAATCTCTATTGCATTCCACACTGCCCTTTCCCACCTGGACAAAGGGAACACCTATGTGAGAATAACATTCATTGACTACAGCTCAGCGTTCAACACCATAGTGCCCCAAAGGAGATAAAGGAGGACAGAGTACGCCCCCATTCTAATCGACGGGGCTGTAGTGGAGCAGGTTGAGAGCTGCAAGTTCCTTGGTGTCAACATCACCAACAAACTATCATGGTCCAAACACACCAAGACATTTGTGAAGAGGGGATGACAAAAGCCTATTCCCCCTCAGGAGATTTGACATGGGTCCTCAGATCCTCAAAAGGTTCTACAGCTGCACCACCAAGAGCATCCTGACTTCTTAACAGCTTCTACCCCCAAGCCATTAGACTCCTGAACAGCTAATCAAATGGCTACCTAAACTATTTGCATTGCCGCCCCCCCCTCCTCTTTTACGCTGCTGCTACTCTCTGTTTATTATCTATGCATAGTCACTTTAACTCTACCTACATGTACATATTACCTCCATTAACCGGTGCCCCTGCACATTGACTCTGTACCTGTACCCCCTGTATATAGCCTCAATATTGTTATTTTACTGCTGCTCTTTAATTATTTGTTACTTTTATTTTTTATTTATCAATTATTTTACTTAACACTTATTTTTCTTAAAACTGCATTGTTGGTTAAGGGCTTGTAAGTAAGCATTTCACTGTACACCTGTTGTATTCGGCGCATGTGACAAATAAAATGTGATTTGATTTTTCCTCTCTCTGTGCTCCCTCTCTCTCTCTCCCCCTTCCTCCCTGTCTGCTGCATATACTTCAGTACTATTTACCATGGTAAGGCCGTTGATGGTACACTTGAGAGTTTGTAGGTTTTCCAACACCATGTCTCCGGCCAGCAATGAGAAATCCTTTAGACAGCTCCACTCCACTGTAATGACACATACATACGCACATGCACACAAAGTCAGCATTACAAATACTCACAGACAATAACATCACAGACTGGGTATGTGTGTGTCCTCTCTCCATAATATAAATCAATAGGTACCCTAGTGCTGTGTATTACACTATTAACCTTCTCATTGGGCTGCTAATGCCTTGAGGTGTGTAGTTTCCCTCGCTTTCCCTCTCTATCTCTCTCTCTCTCTGCTCTCTCTTTCTCTCTCTCTCTCTAGCTCTGCTCTCTTCTCTCTCTCTCTAGCTCTGCTCTCTTCTCTCTGCTCTCTTCTCTATTTTCTCTCAGCTCAAAGGGCTTTATTGGGCTTTATTGGCACGGGAAACATATATTAACATTTCCAAAGCAAGTGAAGTAGATAATAAAGAAATGTGAAATAAACAATACAAATTAACGGTAAACATTACATTTCCAAAATAATAAAGACATTTCAAATGTCATTATCTGCAAATAGTTAAAAGTACAAAAGGGAAAATAAATCAACATAAATATGGGTTCTATTTACAATGATGTTTGTTCTTCACTGGTTGCCCTTTTCTTTCTCAATAGCAAGGCTATGCTCACTGAGTCTGTACATAGTCAAAGCTTTCCTTAAGTTTGGGTCAGTCACAGTGGTCAGGCCCTGTTTAGGGCCAAACAGCATTCTAGTTTGCTCTGGTTTTTTTGTTAAATTATTTCCAATGTGTCAAGTAATTATCTTTTTGTTTTCTCATGATTTGGTTGGGTCTAATTGTGTTGCTGTCCTGGGGACCAGTTTGCTTAGGGGACTCTTCTCCAGGTTCATCTCTCTGTAAGTGATGGCTTTGTTATGGAAGGTTTGGGAATTTCTTCCTTTTAGGTGGTTGTAGAATTGAATGGCTCTTTTCTGGATTTTGATAATTAGCGGGTATCGGCCTAATTCTGCCCTGTGTGCATTATTTGATGTTTTATGTTGTACATGGAGGATATTTTTGCAGAATTCTGCATGCAGTATCAATTTAGTGTTTGTCCCATTTTGTGAATTCTTGGTTGGTGAGCTGACCCCAGACCTCACAACCATAAAGGGCAATGGGTTCTATAACTGATTCAAGTATTTTTAGCCAGATCCTGATTGGTATATCGAATTTTATGTTCCTTTTGATGGCATAGAAGGCACTTCTTGCCTTGTCTCTCAGATCGTTCACAGCTTTGTGGAAGTTTCTTGTGGCGCTCATGTTTAGGCCGAGGTATGTATAGTTTTTTGTGTATTCTAGGACAACAGTGTTTAGATGGAATTTGCATTTGTGATCCTGGCAACTGGACCTTTTTTGGAACACCATTATTTTGGTCTTACTGAGATTTACTGTCAGGGCCTAGGTCTGACAGAATCTGTGCAGAATATCTAGGTGCTGCTGTAGGCCCTCCTTGGTTGGGGACAGAAGCACCAGATCCACAGCAAACAGCAGACATTTGACTTTAGATTCTAGTAGGGTGAGGCCGGGTGCTGCACACTGTTCTAGTGCCTTCCCCAATTTGTTGATATGTATCTTGAAGAGGGTGGGGCTTAAGCTGCATCACTGTCTCGCCCCACGGCACTGTGGAAAGAAATGTTTTTTTGCCATTTGCTCAGTACATCGTTTTCACTGAGGAAATGTACTCACTCTCTCCCTCTCTTGTTCCCTCTTTCTGCTCAATCTCTCTCATTTCTCTCTCCTTTGCTTCTACTTCCACAGAACCCCTAAAAGGCTTGTGAATACTTCTACACCTCTAGGGAAAAGCCCTGATGAGCAGAGATCAACTATAAATCATTACAAAGCCTGTTGTAACCTTCATGCTCCATCTGCAGCATAAGCCTATTAGTCCGAAATGACCGGCCCTTTAGCCTTTACAGTTCAATACACTGATCTTTCTCTGCTAGGGCTCTCTGGGGCTCTTTTGCCTTGAGCTAGAACGGATGAAGGTAGATAAAGGTGGGAGAGAGCGGAGGAAGAAGAGAGGCAGGGACAGAGTGGATTAGAGTGGAGGATGGTATAGGGACATTTAATAGTTTCACTGTCACCCCAAGTAATTGTAGCTTGGAGGGAGAGAGGGATGGTGGGAGGGACCGGTAGGGAGGAGAGGGAAATAAGTCAATATCAGTCATGGCAATAGTTAATAGATTTACTGTCATCCCACAGGGCTGGAGGGAAGCAGGTTAGTGAGACAACAGACTGAGGGGGCACAGTGGTTCGAAATAAATTGCAGAGGGAAGGAGAATAGGAAAGGGGAGAGAGAGACAGAGAGAGGAGGGAGAGAGAAGCGAGACAGAGCATGAGAGAAAATACAGAGGGAGAAAGTAACAATGAAAAGCAACAATCATTTATTTGTTCCTACCCATTAATTTCCTTTCTAAATTGCAGTTCCTTTCATTTGTGTGTCCGCACGTCTGTGTGTTTGTGTGTGTACGCGTGCGTCTGTGTGTGTACGCGTGCGTCTGTGTGTGTGTCCACAAGTTTGTGTGTGTGTGTACCTCTGTACTTGGTGACCACAGCAGAATTGAGACAGTGGGGTTCCTGGAAGGTAACTGTGAGAGAGGAGCTACTGGTTACACACAGACCCACTGCAGACGGGGGCTCCGGCACACCTACCAAAAAAACATATATATATTTTTTTAGAAATGCCCTTTTCATATTCGCAGTTGGCACGAAGTGCTTTACAGATACCCAGCCTAAAAACCCCAAACAGCAAGCAAAGCAGAGGCAGAAGCACAGTGGCTAGGAAAAACTTCCTAGAAGGCAGGAACCTAGGAAGAAACCTGAAGAAGTCAGTGTGCTCCCCTTGGTCGACCAGCCCAGGCAGATTACTGTGTGTTCGGTTTATGAAAATAAATATGTACAAAAGGGAAACTACTAAAGGCATGCCCAAAACTAAAGACGCAACACAAAAAATTACATTTGCAACCGAGAGATTCCTTTCCACCTTTCTCTCACTGATTGCCAATCCCTGATTGCCCACACCTGTGCACAATCAACACTTAACAAGACTGCCACCTGACCCGGCTGGTGCTGCCACCTGACCCGGCTGGTGCTGCCACCTGACCCGGCTGGTGCTGCCACCTGACCCGGCTGGTGCTGCCACCTGGTGATGGAGTGTGGACGTGATAATGTAGTGTCTAACTGTGTCCCTTAGAACTGAACTACCTAACCTAGTCCATAACAATGCTTGTCAGACTGATGGATAGAGCACACAAAAAGATGGGGCACAAACACAACACGAACATTTACCTCACAGTGCACCGACAGAGGAGGAGAGAATGTGTGTGTGTGTATGTCAAATCCAGTAGAGGCTGCTGAGGGGAGAACGGCTCATAATAATGGATGGAACGAAGTAAATGGAATGGCATCAAACACATGGAAACCACGTGTTTAATGTATTTGATGCCATTCCACCAATTCCGCTCCAGCCACTACCAGGAGCCTGTCCTTCCCAGTTAAGGCGCCACCAACCTCCTGTGGTCAAATCAAATCAACGTGTATTTGTCACGTGCACAGGTGTAAAGAACACAGTGAAACGTGCAAGCTCTTCCTCAACAACGCAGTCATCAATATCAAAGGGTCAAAAATAGTGTGTGTGTACAAATGTGTGTCCAATACACACTCGCTCCTATCCTCCTTTATTGCTCGTCACAGCTGTAATGGATAGGAGATGTTTGGCAAGATGATAGAACACTCTCCCCTCTATTCTCTCCACTCCACCTCCCCAGCAGGCTGTACCCCCAGGCCTGTTTGGAATGGTGTCCCAAATAGCACCATATTCCTGGTTTAGTGCACTACTTTTGACCAGAGCCCTATGCACCATGTCCTATAAAGGGAAAAGGGTTCCATTTGGGACACACAGGGTGTAACTGTGGAGTCTGGACGACCTGCCAGCCATAATAACCTCACTCGGATTTCCTCCAAGCCTGTCTGGCACCTTTGCAATACAAAAAATCCTCCTGTCAATCTCAGACTTGACACATCCCATGGTGTGTGTGTGTGCCATCAGAGCTCCTAGTGGACAAAGACATACGCTGGGGTTGTTGAGTTCACGCTTACAATCAAGTTGTTCTGTGTAAAAGGACTAAATATAGAAAAGAGATCATATCAACACACAAAAAATGAAAGATTCTTACCTGCAAACAATTGATGCTAGCCTTGTCCCCACTTATGTCCAAGGTTGAAGCCATACCACTCCACACTAAGGTATGTGGCAGCCATTTCTTTGTCTTCCCTATAATGTGTTGTATTCTTTCTCCCCATCTCTTGCCAGAGGCTGTGCATTGGGCTCTGGTCAAGACTTGTGCAGTCCTAACACACGCACACACCCTCCCTCCCCCCACACACACATACGGTCCCAGCATACTCACGTGCATGCTGGAAGCCAGTCCTCATGCGTTTGTAGAGCTTGCTCCTCCACTCCCAGGCTCGGAGCTCCTTGTCTTTGTCACAGGCCTCCAGGCTGAGACCCTCTCTCTGAGCCTGGGCAGCCAGTTCCCCTGCCTTCCTCTCTGCTTCGATGACCAGGCTGCCGAGGTGGGCCTCGCGACTCTCCACACTTATAACTACAAGACAGGCACAAAACAGACAAAGTTATAGACATAACATTACAGTTCCCCTGCCCTCATCTCAGCCTGCACCACCATGGAACCAAGGTGGGACTCATCACTGTCCACAACTACTATAACACAGACAGCCGCTATATTATAAATCTAGCTAGCTAGCTTGACATGGCAAAATATTTAAAAAATTATATTTAGGAAAACTTGCTGTACTTGGGGGATGCGACCCTTATAGTGCTCCACCCAACGCATTTAAGCCACTGAAAACACAGAAAAGCTGCCGAATCAACATGTCCTGATGTTTACATGTACCTTACACACAACCCTTCACCCTACACTGGAGAAAGCCTGAAGGCGTACAAAAACACTGATGGCTTCAGATAGTTCAGTACGAGTTGGGTGAATGAGCCATGAATATGGCATTGCAGGACAGGAATATGTTCCTTATCACAGGCAAGGTAAGTAAAAAAAAGAAACTTGCCATCTATTAGTGCCCGACTGATAAAGCGGTTGACCGGTATTATCGGACAATATTAGCTTTTCACAGAAATATTCATTTTGGGGCGGCAGGTAGCCTAGTGGTTAGCGCGTTGGACTAGTAACCAAAAGGTTGCAAGATCAAATCCCTGAGCTGACAAGGTAAAAAATCTGCTCCTGAACAAGGCAGTTAACCCACTGTTCCTAGGCCATCATTGAAAATAAGAATTTGTTCTTAACTGACTTGCCTAGTTAAAGAAAGGTAAAATAAAAAATGTGTCTTTATTACACAGATACAGCTCCAATATTACAGTGCCTTGCGAAAGTATTCGGCCCCCTTGAACTTTGCGACCTTTTGCCACATTTCAGGCTTCAAACATAAAGATATAAAACTGTATTTTTTGTGAAGAATCAACAACAAGTGGGACACAATCATGAAGTGGAACGACATTTATTGGATATTTCAAACTTTTTTAACAAATCAAAAACTGAAAAATTGGGCGTGCAAAATTATTCAGCCCCTTTACTTTCAGTGCAGCAAACTCTCTCCAGAAGTTCAGTGAGGATCTCTGAATGATCCAATGTTGACCTAAATGATTAATGAGGATAAATACAATCCACCTGTGTGTAATCAAGTCTCCGTATAAATGCACCTGCACTGTGATAGTCTCAGAGGTCCGTTAAAAGCGCAGAGAGCATCATGAAGAACAAGGAACACACCAGGCAGGTCCGAGATACTGTTGTGAAGAAGTTTAAAGCTGGATTTGGATACAAAAAGATTTCCCAAGCTTTAAACATCCCAAGGAGCACTGTGCAAGCGATAATATTGAAATGGAAGGAGTATCAGACCACTGCAAATCTACCAAGACCTGGCCGTCCCTCTAAACTTTCAGCTCATACAAGGAGAAGACTGATCAGAGATGCAGCCAAGAGGCCCATGATCACTCTGGATGAACTGCAGAGATCTACAGCTGAGGTGGGAGACTCTGTCAATAGGACAACAATCAGTCGTATATTGCACAAATCTGGCCTTTATGGAAGAGTGGCAAGAAGAAAGCCATTTCTTAAAGATATCCATAAAAAGTGTCGTTTAAAGTTTGCCACAAGCCACCTGGGAGACACACATGTGGAAGAAGGTGCTCTGGTCAGATGAAACCAAAATGTAACTTTTTGGCAACAATGCAAAACGTTATGTTTGGCGTAAAAGCAACACAGCTCATCACCCTGAACACACCATCCCCACTGTCAAACATGGTGGTGGCAGCATCATGGTTTGGGCCTGCTTTTCTTCAGCAGGGACAGGGAAGATGGTTAAAATTGATGGGAAGATGGATGGAGCCAAATACAGGACCATTCTGGAAAAAAACCTGATGGAGTCTGCAAAAGACCTGAGACTGGGACGGAGATTTGTCTTCCAACAAGACAATGATCCAAAACATAAAGCAAAATCTACAATGGAATGGTTCAAAAATAAACATATCCAGGTGTTAGAATGGCCAAGTCAAAGTCCAGACCTGAATCCAATCGAGAATCTGTGGAAAGAACTGAAAACTGCTGTTCACAAATGCTCTCCATCCAACCTCACTGAGCTCGAGCTGTTTTGCAAGGAGGAATGGGAAAAAATGTCAGTCTCTCGATGTGCAAAACTGATAGAGACATACCCCAAGCGACTTACAGCTGTAATCGCAGCAAAAGGTGGCGCTACAAAGTATTAACTTAAGGGGGCTGAATAATTTTGCACGCCCAATTTTTCAGTTTTTGATTTGTTAAAAAAGTTTGAAATATCCAATAAATGTCGTTCCACTTCATGATTGTGTCCCACTTGTTGTTGATTCTTCACAAAAAAATACAGTTTTATATATTTATGTTTGAAGCCTGAAATGTGGCAAAAGGTCGCAAAGTTCAAGGGGGCCGAATACTTTCGCAAGGCACTGTATATACATAGAATAAACAAACATGTCTGCTCATTTGTGGTCATTTTTAGTATTTTTCAATGGTTGCATGAAGAGGGCGCTCTACCAGCTGCTCATTAAAAATAATTTAGCCCTAGCTCACAACGTGTGAGAGAGAGAGTAGGCATGGTGGTTTGAAGGTGAGTAGCTTGCCATAGCCAGCATATTTGAATAAGTTAATAATCAAAGTACACGTCACCAAGCAAGGAGCCCTGTCCTCATCTCATTCTCACTTCGTTAACGTAGTTAGCTTAGCTAGCAATCTGTGCTACTTATGTGTTAATACTGGACTGGCGCCAAAGTGAACTCTCGTCCTTGATACAAAAAGAACACTGTTACTGTCTGGGCCTATTATGTTAGCTAGTGTTCTTATTTAGTTAGTTTTCCCAAATATGCAATTTGCAAAAAGCCAGACAGTTGGCGCAGATCTATCGTTCAGGCCATGTGCTTGCATTCATGATGAGATAAGAAGCTTATGTTAGCTAGCTAGCTAAATTAGAAAACGTGTGACTAATAGTAGTGCGGCAAGTATTTGCCTGCATAAATGTTTTCAGTCATCAGCTCATGTCATTTGCAGTTGAAATTTATAGCTAATACATTTTGTATTAAATAACAGTGGAACGTACAAATGGTTTCTGTCAGAAAACATTGTCATAATGAACAGCTTGCTTGTGCTTGTCATTACATACTCTATTGCGAGGTTGCCATAAAGTGTTTGTTTACAGTGGTTCTTCCTGTAAAAGTTACACCATACTGCCGCACTCCTTACGGACTGCCGCAGAATTCTATGGCACATTATTTAATTGCCAGCCTTTGTTACCATTCATGTTAGTTAGTGCTAGTTTGACCACAAGAGGGTATCTTTGAGAAGCATTTGATAGCCTTCTATATTGGCTGTACTAGAGAAAAAACGTTTTTTGTAAGAAGTATATATGGGATTGATTTTAAGAAATTTAGCTTAATTAATTAGATTTATTTTATAGTGTTTCTATTCCAAGAAAAATGAAAAACCCTCAGGGTTTCTGTTAGGAAAATATGGCACAACGTGACGGTCGGGAGTAAGCTACAGTACTAAGAGCATAACATTTTCACACCCTAATTGTAGTCTAACCAATACCCAAACGGAAATTCAGTGAAAATAAATATCTCATTGATTTATTAAGACCAGTCCCCATGCTTCTCTCAGAGCAGCAAGAAACGGTGATGAAATAGTTGACCACAGTGGGTACGCTATTGCTTCAAATCGTACTGCTTCTAACTTCAATATGCTTTTTAAATAAATAAGACCTACACCACTTTTAACAGCACATTACTCAACACTAGTGAGACTCATGCCGCCTATGGTAGGCCTAAAGTACAGTCGTGGCCAAAAGTTGAGAATGACACAAATATTAATTTCCACAAAGTTTGCTGCTTCAGTGTCTTTAGATATTTTTTGTCAGATGTTACAATAGAATGCTGAAGTATAATTACCAGCATTTCATAAGTATCAAAGGCTTCTATTGACAATTACATGAAGTTGATGCAAAGAGTCAATATTTGCAGTGTTGACCCTTCTTTTCCAAGACCTCTGCAATTCACCCTGGCATGCTGTCAATTAACTGCTGGGCCACATCCTGACTGATGGCAGCCCATTCTTGCATTATCAATGCTTGGAGTTTGTCAGAATTTGTGGGGTTTTGTTTGTCCACCCGCCTCTTGAGGATTGACCACAAGTTTCAATGGGATTAAGGTCTAGGGAGTTTCCTGTCCATGTACCCAAAATATCGATGTTTTGTTCCCCGAGCCACTTAGTTATCACTTTTGCCTTATGGCAAGGTGCTCCATCATGCTGTAAAAGGCATTTTTCGTCACCAAACTGTTCCTGGATGGTTGGGAGAAGTTGCTCTGTTCCTGGATGTGTTGGTACCATTCTTTATTCATGGCTGTGTTCTTAGGCAAAATTGTGAGTGAGCCCACTCCCTTGACTGAGAAGCAACCCCACACATGAATGGTCTCAGGATGCTTTACTGTTGGCATGACACAGGACTGATGGTAGCGCTCACCTTGTCTTCTCCGGACAAGCTTTTTTCCGGATTCCCCAAACAATCGGAAATGGGATTCATCAGAGAAAATGTCTTCACCCCAGTCCTCAGCAGTCCAATCCCTGTACCTTTTGCTGAATATCAGTCTGTCCCTGATGTTTTACCTGGAGAGAAGTGGCTTCTTTGCTGCCATCCTTGACACCAGGCCATCCTCCAAAAGTCTTCGCCTCACTGTGCGTGCAGATGCACTCACACCTGCCTGCTGCCATTCCTGAGCAAGCTCTGTAATGGTGGTGCCCCGATCCCGCAGCTGAATCAACTTTAGGAGATGGTCCTGGCGCTTGCTGGACTTTCTTGGGTGCCCTGAAGCCTTCTTCACAACATTTGAACCGCTCTCCTTGAAGTTCTTGATGATCCGATAAATGGTTGATTTAGGTGCAATCTTACTGGCAGCAATATCCTTGCCTGTGAAGCCCTTTTTGTGCAAAGCAATGACAATGGCACGTGTTTCCTTGCAGGTAACCATGGTTGACAGAGGAAGAACAATGATTCCAAGCACCACCCTCCTTTTGAAGCTTCCAGTCTGTTATTCAAACTCAATCAGCATGACAGAGTGATCTCCAGCCTTGTCCTCGTCAACACTCACACCTGTGTTAACGAGAGAATCACTGACATGATGTCAGCTGGTCCTTTTGTGGCAGGGCTGAAATGCAGTGGAAATGTTTTTTGGGGAATCAGTTCATTTGCATGACAAAGAGGGACTTTGCAATTAATTGCAATTCCTCTGATCACTCTTCATAACATTCTGGAGTATATGCAAATTGCCATCATACAAACTGAGGCAGCAGACTTTGTGAAAATGTATATTCGTGTCATTCTCAAAACCTTTGGCCACGACTGTGTATAGAAAAATATTTTTTTTTCAATGACGTGACTCTCTACCAATAATTCGATTTAGAGGATTGGAGGACTCTAAATTAATATCTAAGGGCCATTTTCCGTTAGTATCTGTCAGAATATCTAAGGTGCTTTTATTTAATTCTAAATTAAATAAAAACAATAATAATAATCACTTTGTTTAAAAAATAACGATATTTTGGATATGATTTTGTTTTCAAATAACCTAAAATGAGCGAGAAAAAGGTCATTCTTGAACATGGGGTGAGACATTCTTACTAATTTGTAAATAAAGCCAGTTTGTTATTTATAATTATTTATTTATGTTTTTAGAGGGAGAGAAACCAAAAGCCTACCGTCACCTCATGGGTCTCCGGTTGCAGCCGGCACGAGTATCGAACCAGCATCTGTAGCAACACAGTCTTAGACCGCTGCGCCACTCGTGATGGCCCCATCCACAAAGTTTTTAATGCAGATCAATTGCCTTCCACAAAGTATCAAAATACAGAGATGTGTTGGCAAGAGTCTATTGTCCTGCTAATAGCACAAAATGGGCTATTATAATACATGGTGAGTCTATTGTCCTGCTAATAGCACACTTCACAAAATAGATGGCATTAGTTAGGAAAATTATGTGGATATATTGAAGCAACATCTCAAGACCACCATACAACAATATTATAATGTACGTGTGTGTAGAGTGTGTGTGCTAGCGCTTGTGTGCGTATGTTTGTGTCTGCACCTTTGTGTGTCTCTTCACAGTCCCCGCTGTTCCATAAGGTGTATTTTTACCTATTTAAAAAAAAAATGGATTCTACTGCTTGCATCAGTTACCTGAGGTACGGTGTACCTCCCATAGTCTGTTCTGGACTTGAGCATTGTGAAGAGACCTCTGGTGACATGTCTTGTTGGGTATGAATGGGTGTCTGAGCTGTGAGATGTGTAACTACCAATTGGATATCATGAAATTGGTGGAACAACCCTTTTATTGTTACACATGACCTTAACACTTCCTTGGCTTGCTGTACAAGAGGATGGAACTGTGCTGAGAGAGGCATGTTCCCATGCTGCTGCCTTGATGTCTGCAGGGTTGGCAGGGGTGGATCTGAAAAGTGTGGAGGCTGTTAGGAAAGTACAGTGTACTGACATCAGCAAGATATCCTATAAAGAAAGCCTGTTCTACTCTTCCATCTATCTCCACCTTCAAACCAACAGATTAAGAACTCTAGTCCTTTTTGCACCAGCTGCATGAAAGTGAGGCTCATTAAAAAAAACTGTAAGAGTGCTGTGCTTTCTGTTATCGGGGCCACTTAGAGAGGTACAGGTCAAAGACCTTGCAGCTCCACTTGCTTGTTACAGCTGACAACTAGAACACAAACAGACTGATAATAATAGCGGTGGGATCAGAGAGGAGGACCATGGAACAGAGGAAAGAACACAGGTTACTATGGGATACAGAACACAGGTTACTATGGGATACAGAACACAGGTTACTATGGGATACAGAACACAGGTTACTATGGGATACAGAACACAGGTTACTATGGGATACAGAACACAGGTTACTATGGGATACAGAACACAGGTTACTATGGGATACAGAACACACGTTACTATGGGATACAGAACACACATTACTATGGGAAACATAACACACATTACTATGGGATACAGACCACACGTTACTATGGGATATAGACACAGGTTACTATGGGATACAGAACACAGGTTACTATGGGATACAGAACACAGGTTACTATGGGATACAGAACACAGGTTACTATGGGATACAGAACACAGGTTACTATGGGATACAGAACACACGCTACTATGGGATACAGAACACACGCTACTATGGGATACAGAACACAGGTTACTATGGGATACAGAACACACGTTACTATGGGATACAGAACACACGCTACTATGGGATACAGAACACAGGTTACTATGGGATACAGAACACAGGTTACTATGGGATACAGAACACAGGTTACTTTGGGATACAGAACACAGGTTACTATGGGATACAGAACACACGCTACTATGGGATACAGAACACACGTTACTATGGGATACAGAACACAGGTTACTATGGGATACAGAACACAGGTTACTATGGGATACAGAACACAGGTTACTATGGGATACAGACACAGGTTACTATGGGATACAGAACACAGGTTACTATGGGATACAGAACACAGGTTACTATGGGATACAGACACAGGTTACTATGGGATACAGAACACACGTTACTATGGGAAACATAACACACATTACTATGGGATACAGAACACACGTTACTATGGGATATAGACACAGGTTACTATGGGATACAGAACACAGGTTACTATGGGATACAGAACACAGGTTACTATGGGATACAGAACACAGGTTACTATGGGATATAGACACAGGTTACTATGGGATACAGAACACAGGTTACTATGGGATCCAGACACAGGTTACTATGGGATACAGAACACAGGTTACTATGGGATATAGAACACAGGTTACTATGGGATCCAGACACAGGTTACTATGGGATACAGAACACAGGTTACTATGGGATACAGAACACAGGTTACTATGGGATACAGAACACAGGTTACTATGGGATCCAGACACAGGTTACTATGGGATACAGAACACTGGTTACTATGGGATATAGAACACAGGTCAGCATTAGAGATTGAAAAGAGCCCATGTTTCAGTAAGAGAACACAACTTTTCACACTGTCTTGAATGGTTGAATGTGCAGAGTACCAAAAAGAGAGGAGAGACTAGTAGCACTCCCCTTGGAGGAACACACAGACAGGCGTGTGTTCAACCCCTGCCCCCCCCACACACACCACACACACACAGATTTGTCATGGTAAAACCCTAGCCCTCCTTGCAGGTTGCCAGCCCTCCTCTCCTTCTTCTCCTTTCCCTGCAGTAGTACAGTGCTGTATGTTCTCTCTCTCTCTGGGACCCAGCCTTAGTCACCGACCATGACAGCAACATAAACACATAAACACATCTGCAGAAGAAGACCCTCTTTCACGGCCCTCTCACCCTGCACCTACCCCCTGGAGAGGGAGGCATGGAGGGAAGGGGTGGAGGAGGGAGAGAGAGGGGAAGGGATAGAGAGAGGGGGAGGGATGGAGAGAGAGCAAAAGAGAGAGAAAGGGAATGACAGAATAAGTATTCTATCTCTCCACCTCCATACCTGGGGGTCTGAGGTAAGTCTGAACCTGCGTCGCAAATGGCACCCTATACAGTACACTACTTTTGATCAGGGTCTATACTCCTTATATAGTTATCTACTGTTGACCAGAGCCTATAGGGATTAGGTAAGGAATAGGGTGCCATTTGTGGGCCATCCTGAGTCTGGGCTGCAGTGGAAAAGAATCTGGTCATATGAGCCATGTCTAGGTGCAATTTCCTGCCTCTTCAGGAGTGACAAGCCGATGCAGGCGGAGGTTAATTGATTGGGCTATAAATGAACATGCAGATCTGTCCATCTAGCGATACACACACGGGAACGCAAAACCACAAGCAAGCACACATACACACACAAACATACTCACACACTGGTCCATTGTCTGGCCTGCCTGCTGGCCGGTGAGCACTACGGCGGGATGGGGAGGTGTGGGCCTAAATATAGTCGACTGTGACCCTGAAGGACTCGTAAATTAACCTCCATCCCCCTCCACCCCAACCCAGCCCAGCCAACCCGGCCTGTCAGACCCTGTCTGATGGATTTACTTGGCACTTGAGGAATGACAGCAACATAAAGCATAAATTCCCAGGAGGAAAAACCGATCCATGTTTACCCCTCTGTTTGTTTACAACGATCAAATTGTACCACAGTGAGGAGAGAGGGAGAGAGAGGTGTGTTTGCCTGCTTGAAAGTGTGTGTGTGGGTGAGCATCCGCGCGTGTTTATAAAAAAGCTCAGCTCGCTCTGCTCTTAGCTCCGGAGGACAATAAATCACTTAGTTATAATTGGCGGGCGGTTACATGCATCATTGGAAAAGTTAAACCATTAAATGCCAAACCTTGTTAGGGCTTTTCAGTGGGGACGTGGGGAGGCCCAGCAGCCCCCCCTTTAACCTGGGAGAGGGAGACTCTAAAGTGGCCACTGTTTCACCCCAGACAGACCTGTCACTACCATGGAGTGGAGCAGACGCAGTCACACATACTGAGGGCTTGGAGAGCAGACGCACACACACACACACACACACACACACACACACACACACACACACACACACACACACACACACACACACACACACACACACACACACACACACACACACACACACACACACACACTATTTTTACCCTGTCCAGGGATGTTGGACATTGTAAGAACCACCTGTCTAGGAGGGAGGGATGGAGGGAAAGGGGTGAGAGAGCTTATTCAGCCCCTGTCAAACACAGCCCCTGTCTGGGTCAAGCACACACCACAGGACCACCACTCATGCTTTCCTCCATTCTGTATTGTGTCCTACACAGGAGGGACAACTCAAGGGGGTGGAGGGTTGGGAGTGACTGGTCCATTAGCCAGTCACTACGGTTATCTCAAGTACTACAGGTACATACTAATATTAAATAGAAAACCATGGATTAAAGGCAAGCATAAAGTAGTCTGGCTGATACCAAACTCAAAGTCCTCCTGACTTCAGAGTCTGAAGAAGCTGGTCGATGTTGTCGGCACCATGCATCGATAATGAAGGACATGATGCTTCTGACTGGATGGTTATATACAACAGGTGGGTCTAATCCTGAATGCTGACTGGTTAAAACCACATTCCAGCCGGTGTCTATTCCACAAGTTACCACCAGCTAAATCTATGAGGTTAAAATGCCTATTTACTCTGTTCCATCTGACTGAGCAGTCCACTGTCTCATCAGCCCAGCCAGGCATTTTATAAACATGATCTCCACTATAAAAAGTATCTAGACATATGCATCGATAATGAAGCTGGTTTTGTACAGTACCCGACCTCCGCCCCCTTCCATTACAACTGTTGGAGTTTCAAATCCAAATCCAGGAAAACAACATGTCTGAGAGAACCTACCAAACATCTCTACATTTCTGGGCGAATAATGCCCCAATTGACTCCGGTCCAGACCATGTGGGTTGTGTCAGCCAGGCAGGAACAGAGAATAGAACACTTGAATAAGGTTCTTACACTGCCAAGCCAAGTTCAATCAGTTCAGATCAGTTCAAGATAATTGGCTAATCAAGCAGTTCATTATTTGGATGACATGTACTCCTCAAAACAGACATACTGTTAGTGGACCAGCTACAGTACACATTATTTTCTGTTACCGATGTGTTGACTAAAATCTGAGACCGGACAGTTTATCCCCTAGCCCTGCCTGTCAACATTTAATTGACAGAGTAAAACCCAGTCTGTGCAATGTTTCGCTAATGTACACACCTTACATTCAGTGGGACACAAAGGGATTTTCTGACCGATATCATCCCACTGGGCACAGACATCAATCAATTCAATGTCTATTGGCTCAACATAATAATAACGTTGGCTCAACATAATTTCATGAACAAAAATATAAACGCAACATGTAAAGTGTTTTTCCCATGATTTCATGAGCTGAAATAAAAGATCCCAGAAATGTTCCATACGCAAGATTATTTCTCTCAAATGTTGAACATTTCTCCTTTGCCAAGATAATTAATCTACCTGACAGGTGTGGCATATCAAGAAGCTGATTAAACAGTATGATCATTACACAGGTGCACTTTGTGCTGCGGACAATAAAAGGCCACTATAAAATTTGCAGTTTTGTCACATAACACAATGTCACAGATGTCTCAACTTTTGAGGGAACGTGCATGCTGACTGCAGGAATGTCCACCAGAGCTTTTGTCAGATAATTTTATGTTAACTTCTCTACCATAGTAGAATTTTGCAGTAGGTCCAACTGGCCTCACAATCGCAGACCACCTGTAACCACGCCAGCCCAGGACCTCGACATCCTGCTTCTTCACCTGCGAGATTGTCTAAGACCAGCCACCCGGACAGCTGATGAAACTGAGGAGTATTTCCTTCTGTAATAAAACCCTTTTGTGGGGAAAAACGAAATCTAATTGGTTGGGCCTTGCTCCCCAGTGGGTGGGCCTATGCCCTCCCAGGCCCATCCAAGGCTGCGCCCCTGCCCAGTCATGTGAAATCCAGTGATTAGGGCCTAATTAATTTATTTCAATTGACTGATTTCCTTATATGAACTGTAACTCAGTAAAATCGTTGAAATTGTTGCATGTTGCGTTTATATTTTTTGTTCAGTATATACAGTGCATTCGGAAATTATTCAGATCCCTTGACTTTTTCCACATTTTGTTACGTCACAGCCTTATTCTAAAATTGATTAAATATAAAAATGTCCTAAGCAATTAAAAAACAAACAGAAATACCCTATTTACATACGTATTCAGACCCTTTGCTATGAGACTCGAAATTGAGCTCAGGTGCATCCTGTTTCCATTGATAATCCTTGAGATGTTTCTACAACTTGATTGGACTCCACCTGTGGTAAATGCAATAGATTGGACATGATTTGGAAAGGCACACACCTGTCTATATAAGGTCCCACAGTTGACAGTGCATGTCAGAGCAAAAATCAAGCCATAAGATTGAAGAAATTGTCCGTACAGCTCCGAGACAGGAATGTGTCAAGGCACAAATCTGGGAAGGGTACCAAAATATTTCTGCAGCATTGAAGGTCCCCAAGAACACAGTGGCTTCCATCATTCTTTTGAGGAAGAAGTTTGGAAACACCAAGACTCTACCTAGAGCTGGCCACTCGGCCAAACTGAGCAATCAAAGGAGAAGGGCCTTGGTCAGAGCCCGATGGTCACTCTGACAGAGCTCTCTGTGGAGATGAGAGAACCTTCCAGAAGGACCAACTATCTCTGCAGCACTCCACCAATCAGGCCTTTATGGTAGAGTGGCCAGATGGAAGCCACTCCTCAGTAAAAGGCACATGACAGCCCGCCTGGCACCTAAAGACTCTCAGACCATGGGAAACAAGATTCTCTGGGCTGATGAAAACGAGATTGAACTCTTTGGCCTGAATGCCAAGTGTCACATCTGGAGGAAACGTGACACCATCCCTACGGTGAAGCATGGTGGTGACAGCATCATGCTGTGGGGATGTTTTTCAGCAGCAGTGATTGGGAGAATAGTCAGGATCGAGGCAAAGATGAACTGAGCAAAGTACAGAGAGATGCTTGATGAAAACCTGCTCCAGAGTGCGCAGGACCTCAGACTGGAACAAAGGTTCACCTTCCAACAGGACAATGACCCTAAGCACACAGCCAAGACAACACAGAAGTGGATTCGGGACAAGTCTCTGAACGTCCTTGAGTGGCCTAGCCAGAGCCCAGACTTGAACCCAATCAAACATCTCTGAAGAGACCTGAAAATAGCTGTGTGTGCAGCAACGCTCCCCATCCAATGTGACAGCTTGAGAGGAGCTGCAGAGGAGAATGGGAGAAACTCCCCAAATACAGGTGTGCCAAGCTTGTAGCGTCATACCCAAGAAGACTTGAGGCTGTATTCGCTGCCAAATGTGCTTCAACAAAATACTGAGTAAAGGGTCTGAATACTTTTTTTTATTATGGGGTATTGTGTGAAGATTGATGAGGGGGAAAACAATTTAATGATCAATGTTGGAATAAGGCTGTAACCTGACAAAATGTGTAAAAAGTCAAGGGGTCTGAATACTTTCCGAAGGCACTGTATCTTTGAGTAACGGATTGGGTGGTATACCGTATACCGGGGTATTTGTAAAAATGTATGGCATGGTTTTTCAATACCGTTGAAACCATTTCTATGAAGTTTGAATATGTGCAGCTACTTTTTAAGTAAATACCTACAGTCAACTTGTGCGATACGTTAGGAGATAAAGCATTGCATTCTTCATTTCACCTGTCACATTATTACAAAGCTTACAGTAGTCTCCCAGTCACGTGGTGTTTGTTTACGAGCACACAACAATGAGAGACCGGAGCCTTGTGAGTAAATCACTGTTCTTCAGTATGTGCCAGGAGATTTAATTACACTATGGAATTCACAACTAAATGTTTGCCAGCTAGATATCTTATAACTATTAAGTTATCTGTCTAAAATGTTCTGAATGCTCTGCAGTTGTGCATTTGGTTAGCTAATTTAGAAGATAGTTAGCTATCTAGCTAAGTGGTTAGCTTCTTCCAAAATCAAGCATTCGCTTGGTAACAGCAGAGAAATCCCTCCTGGATCAAGAGCCTTGCTGGCTAATATTTGTGTTGTGCGTGCAGCAAACTGTGAGTAGCATATTTGCTCCCGAGTGGCGCAGCGGTCTAAGGTACTGCATCTCAGTGCTTGAGGCGTCACCACAGACACCCTCGTTCGAATCCAGGCTGTATCACAACTGGACGTGATTGGGAGTCCCATTGGGCGGCGCACAATTGGCCCAGCGTCGTCCGTGTTTGACCGGTGTAGGCCGTTATTCTAAATAAGAATTTGTTCTTAACTGACTCGCCTAGTTAAATAATGGTTAAATGTCAAATGTAAATATTTGAGTGACTTGTATAGTTTAGGTCAGAAACTGTACAAAATGTTTGCAATGCGCTCATTTAGTTAGCATTATTTATGGGATTTTACATGTACTTGTTAGCATTGCTAACCTTCGGATTACAGTGCATCAGTGGGGTTTGAAATCAGTGCCCCTTGTGTTCAGTGCCGGTATTACCGAATATCCCGGTATGGCACAAAGCCGGTATGAAGGTATGGCAATCTGGATACTCCACCAAGTTTCAATGCTGGACTTTGAGTCGGAAGGTTGCACTAATTAGTGTGTATACTCCCATTGCACCCTCCATAGTGTGTACTTAGTATATCCTACTAAGTGTGTACTCAGTGTTCCCTATATAGTGTACACTCACAGTGAGGGCTCTCCTTGGCGCCGGCCTTCAGCAGTAGTTTGGCTATGGGGGTGTTGTTGGTCATGATGGCGATGTCTAGCGGTGTTAACCCTTGGCTGTCGGGTGTGCCGAGGTCCAGCTCCTCAGCTGTGTACTGGTAGAGAAGGATCTGGACAGCATCTAGATCCTGCTGCTCCACCGCCTCAAACAGACACTCACTACCTTGCATGCTCTGGAGGAGAGAAGAGGAGGGACACACACGCGCGTCAGAATACAAACATCATCATCGTTGACGTCATCCTCATCAGCAGCATTATCATCATCATCATCACCATCATCATCATCACCATCATCAATCATCAACAGAACTAAACACGCTGAAACCAAGGCAGACAAAGCAACAACATTAAGCGGGGTGATTGCCAAGTTCCTGTGTGATAATTGATGTGTGACAATTGGAACATAGAGAGGAGAGGTGACATGGCGACGGTACATGAGAGAGAGAGAGAGAGAGAGGGAAAGGAAAGTGAGAAGGTGAGAGAAGGAGGTAAAACTGCAGTGAAAGTGCTGAAGCTGGATTAAAGATTATTCAAACGGGGTTTCGCAGAGGTGCTGCAGTAGGTCAGAGAAAAAAATAAGAAAATACCAATTATTTAAAATGTTTTTATCAATATCGCTAGCAACAACAGAATATACCATTTTTTTTATGACATACCTACAGTTAACTATGTCAACTATTTCTGAACTCCTATTATTGAGCAAATTACACTCACTGGAGTATCTGAAGTAGGCTTTGAACAAGCACCTGTGAATAGGGTATCAGTGCGGCAAGTGCTGCTGGTAAGCTTTCTTTACTTGGACATACATTTTTGACAACACATCGCTAACCTCTAACCTGCTAAACAGCTGCTCTTAGCGAAAATGTATTTGGAGATACTATACCTTTTATAGCTAATAGGTTATGTTGGAGTTTATACTTCATCTTCTAATTATAATGTGGGAGAGTCAAAATAATGAAAAACATTACTTCTTCCTGCTATGATCATTCACCTGATGATAAGACCAGATGTGAAAACAATATATTTTTGTTGATTGTATGATGGGGTCCCCGGGTCGTGGGTTTTCCTGTGAGATGGTCCCTGGGTAAGAAAAGGTTGAAGGCCCCAACACTGAATGTGATACAGATAATGGTAGGTTCAGCGTGATTGAAATACTTACGCCTGGAGGACTAATGAGAAGCGTGTGTGTGTGTATGTGTGTGTGTGTGTCTGTTTGTGTGTGTGTGTCTGTGTGTGCGCTTGTGAAATGAAAAACCTGTTAGAACATTTGGTCTAAAAGCAGTTGCATTTAGAAACCAACTACAACAGAACCAGTCAAAAGAGAGAGAGAGAGATAGAGAGAGAGAGAGAGAGAGAGAGAGAGAGAGAGAGAGAGAGAGGCTAAGGAAAGGCAACGGAAAGGGACAAAGTGAGAGAAAAGGGATGAAGAGAAGGAGGTAGCACTGCAGTGAAATTGTTGAAGCGGTAATAGGGGACTAGTGTGGTTCTAGGTACCGATTCCGACTGACATTTTCGCATATAAATCGATATGTGGACACTGTAGATCGAAGTGGCTTGCATTACTTTTGGGTATGTCTATTTCTATTTAAAATGTTTTAAATATCGAATCCGTACTTTTGGAGAAACAGTGCCACTGTTGGCCCCAGCACCTTTGTTATTGTTTTAGTTTTATTGATGAAACGGAGCATCTGGCAGTGTGGTAAAAAAAAGGTGCAGTATATATTCTGCTGTTCCATCGTGTAATGATGTCAGGGGAAAAAAACACTGTTCATTGTTTTCAGTAACTTCTTTGTTTTTGTAATATCCCAAATGGACGTGGCAGTTTCGCCAATTGAGGAATCTAGCTTTAAGGAGGAGTTTACAACAACCTGTATGTGAGATAAAGTGTAGCCAGGTGGAATTTATCATCAGATTGAGAAACATCAGCTCTAGAGTTTAAAGAGGGACTGCCCCTAAAAAGCAACTAATCCCTTTGAAAGCCTGTGTGGCATCGAGACAGAAACATTTATTCTAGTGCCAAAATGTACTACAAAGTAGAGGTCGACCGATTATGATTTTTCAACGCCGATACCGATTATTGGAGGAACAAAAAAAGCAGCCGATTTGTATTTATTTATTTGTAATAATGACAATTACAACAATACTGAATGAACACTTATTTTAACTTAATATAATACATCAATAAAAATCTATTTTGTCTCAAATAAATAATGAAACATGTTCAATTTGGTTTAAATAGTGCAAAAACAAAGTGTTGGAGAAGAAAGGAGAAGTGCAATATGTGCCATGTAAGAAAGCTAACGTTTAAGTTCCTTGCTCAGAACATGAGAACATATGAAAGCTGGTGGTTCCTTTTAACATGAGACTTCAATATTCCAAGGTAAGAGGTTTTAGGTTGTAGTTAATAAAGTATTTATAGAACTATTTCTCTCTATACCATTTCATTTACCTTTGACTATTGGATGTTCTTATAGGCACTTTAGTATTGCCAGTGTAACAGTATAGCTTCCGTCCCTCTCCTCACCCCTACCTGGGCTCGAACCAGGAACACATCGACAACAGCCACCCTCGAAGCATCGTTACCCATCGCTCCACAAAATCCGCGGCCCTTGCAGAGCAAGGGGAACAACTACTCCAGGTCTCAGAGCGAGTGACGTTTGAAACGCTATTAGCGCGCACCCCGCTAACTAGCTAGTCATTTCACACCGTTTACACCAGCCTAATCTTGGGAGTTGATAGGCTTGAAGTCATAAACAGCTCAATGCTTGAAGCACAGCGAAGAGCTGCTGTCAAACGCACGAAAGTGCTGTTTGAATGAATGCTTACGAGCCTGCTGCTGCCTACCACCGCTCAGTCAGACTGCTCTATCAAATATCAAATCATAGACTTAATTATAACATAATAACACACAGAAATGCGAGCCTTTGGTCATTAATATGGTCGAATCCGGAAACTATAATTTCGAAAACAAAACGTTTATTATTTCAGTGAAATATGGAACCGTTCCGTATTTTATCTAATGGGTGGCATCCCGAAGTCTAAAAAATGCTGTTACATTGTACAACCTTCAATGTTATGTCATAATTACGTAAAATTCTGGCAAATTAGTTCGCAACGAGCCAGGCGGCCCAAACTGTTGCATTTACACTGACTCTGCGTGCAATGAACGCACGAGAACCTTTACCTTTACCTTTAAACTCCATAAAGGTTCTTCCAGATTCCTTTACTTATAAGAGTAAAGTAAGTCACAGTATAGTCTTCCTGGACACTCTTATCTGGGCTGGTTGGTATCATTTGATCTGATGAAGATGCATAACAGTCCCATACACACAAAATTCCACACAAACGAACACACGCACACAAACAGGGCATGCACGCACAGACACACACAATCCCCAACTCACCGAGCCCTTGCGATGACCGTGGCGGTCTCCACGGCCGAAGAAGTAGGCCTCCTCAAAGGAGGAGTGGCCACCTTTGAGCTTCTCTGATAGGTTCCTGTACAGGCGCTTGGCAGCGCTGGGAGAGGCAGGGCCTCCCGAGCACTTCCTGGTTTGGGCCAGCTGCAGGTTCTGCATCTGTTGAGTCATGCTGACAGAATAGAAGTTCCTAAGGAAGAGAAAAGTCATTTGAATGTGTCAGACCAATTTCTCTTGAGGACAGTAATAGTCTACATTTCTACCCAATTATATATTGGCTGACAATGAAGACAGTACAAATTGATGAGTTTGAAAAATTGATGAGTTTCAGGTTCTGTCATTCTGACAGAACATAAGTTCCTAAAGGAAGGGAGGAAAATATATTAGAAAAAAATACCAAGGCACTCTTCATATCTGGTGTAAGTTAAAATCTTCATCATCTTCACATGTCCTCAAGGACTATGTAATCTTCCTATGTTTTATATACACTGCTCAAAAAAATAAAGGGAACACTTAAACAACACAATGTAACTCCAAGTCAATCACACTTCTGTGAAATCAAACTGTCCACTTAGAAAGCAACACTGATTGACAATAAATTTCACATGCTGTTGTGCAAATGGAATAGACAACAGGTGGAAATCATAGGCAATTAGCAAGACACCCCCAATAAAGGAGTGGTTCTGCAGGTGGTGACCACAGACCACTTCTCAGTTCCTATGCTTCCTGGCTGATGTTTTGGTCACTTTTGAATGCTGGCGGTGCTTTCACTCTAGTGGTAGCATGAGACGGAGTCTACAACCCACACAAGTGGCTCAGGTAGTGCAGCTCATCCAGGATGGTACATCAATGCGAGCTGTGGCAAGAAGGTTTGCTGTGTCTGTCAGCATAGTGTCCAGAGCATGGAGGCGCTACCAGGAGACATGTCAGTACATCAGGAGACGTGGAGGAGGCCGTAGGAGGGCAACAACCCAGCAGCAGGACCGCTACCTCCGCCTTTGTGCAAGGAGGAGCAGGAGGAGCACTGCCAGAGCCCTGCAAAATGACCTCCAGCAGGCCACAAATGTGCATGTATCTGCTCAAACGGTCAGAAACAGACTCCATGAGGGTGGTATGAGGGCCCGACGTCCACAGGTGGGGGTTGTGCTTACAGCCCAACACCGTGCAGGACATTTGGCATTTGCCAGAAAACACCAAGATTGGCAAATTCGCCACTGGCGCCATGTGCTCTTCACAGATGAAAGCAGGTTCACACTGAGCATGTGACAGACGTGACAGAGTTTGGAGACGCCGTGGAGAACGTTCCGCTGCCTGCAACATCCTCCAGCATGACCGGTTTGGCGGTGGGTCAGTCATGGTGTGGGGTGGCATTTCTTTGGGGGGCCGCACAGCCCTCCATATGCTTGCCAGAGGTAGCCTGACTGCCATTAGGTACCGAGATGAGATCCTCAGACCCCTTGTGAGGTGCGGTTGGCCCTGGGTTCCTCCTGTGTTCCTCCTAATGCAAGACAATGCTAGACCTCATGTGGCTGGAGTGTGTCAGCATTTCCTGCAAGAGGAAGGCATTTGTGCTATGGACTGGCCCGCCCGTTCCCCAGACCTGAATCCAATTGAGCACATCTGGGACATCATGTCTCGCTCCATCCACCACGTTGCACCACAGACTGTCCAGGAGTTGGCGGATGCTTTAGTCCAGGTCTGGGAGGAGATCCCTCAGGAGACCATCCGCCACCTCATCAGGAGCATGCCCAGGCGTTGTAGGGAGGTCATACAGGCACGTGGAGGCCACACACACTACTGAGCCCCATTTTGACTTGTTTTAAGGAAATTACATCAAAGTTGGATCAGCCTGTAGTGTGGTTTTCCACTTTAATTTTGAGTGTGACTCCAAATCCAGACCTCCATGGGTTGATACATTTGATTTCCATTGATCATTTTTGTGTGATTTTGTTGTCAGCACATTCAACTATGTAAAGAAAAAAATATTTAATAAGGATATTTCATTCATTCAGATCTAGGATGTGTTATTTTAGTGTTCCCTTTATTTTTTTGAGCAGTGTATATTTCCACACGATGAGGTTGGAATAATACTGTGAAATTGTGAAAACTATTATAATGCCCTTTTAGTGTAAGATCACCTGAAATTTCAGCGTGTTTTGGTGGGATGGAGTTTTGGCCTGCCTGGTGACATCACCATACGTTAAATTAGTTAATAGACCAATAAGAAACGGAGTTTCAAACCTCTGCATTCAGCTGTGAGAAGGCTCAGTTAAGTGGAGCGCTCTTCAGAAACCATTCATGAAAAAGGAACATTCTAGTGTTCCTCTATTCATTATCTCTTCACTGTCACAGAAGACAGGCTAGCGAGTCACGACAACCATCATTATCTTTCCTCTGCCAAAACATAATTAGCGTTCACATAGCTACAGAGGGATGTGATGCTTGAATTAAAAACATGCTTTAGTTTTCCAATAGAATGACTGTGTTTACACAGGCAGCCCAATTATTATATTTAGTCAGAAATTGGGTACAGCCTAAAGGAATAGAAAGAATAACAAAACAAATGCTCCTAAAGATGGCTTATTTTGGTCCTTTATGCTTCTCAAGAGTACAGTATATGTTAAGTAAAGATGAATGCTCTCTATCATTTCCAGGACCAATTAGTTTATCTTATAAATACATTTCTTGAATAAAGCGAGATTGATTCATTGACTGAGTGATTGATTAATTGGCTGACAATTAGTTTAAGTGTGCAAGTGAGTGTCCTTATTTAACATGTTGAAGAAATAACCAAATGTCATTAAAATATCATCAAATATTACACCTAGGATTGTGGACACAGATATGGAACATGACATTTATTTATTTTTTAACCTTTATTTAACTCGGCAAGTCAGTTAAGAACAAATTCTTATTTACAATGACAGCCTACCGGGGAACAGTGGGTTAGCTGCCTTGGTCAGGGGCAGAAAGACAGATTTTTACCTTGTCAGCTCGGGGATTCAATCCAGCAACCTTTTGGTTACTGGCCCAATGCTCTAACCACTAGGCTACCTGCCACCCCAAGACAAGACCAACTAGAGGCACTGCAGGGGAAAGTGTGTGTGTGCATGCATGCATGTGCGTGAGCATGTGTGTGCCTATGTGTGTGTCCCCACTAATTGAGGCGAGTGAACTAAAATATCCACAATGAGCACTCTTTTATGCTCATGCACACACACTCCCGCACACTCATGACCAACCACAGAATAGTCACGTCTGTCCTTTCAGGAGTGTTTGAATTTAACGGTTGCGTCATCTCTCCATTTATCCATTGAGAGGTGGCTGGAACAGTGATGTACAACACAATTAATAGTCCTTCACATCTGACTCCAGCTCTATCAACTGGGCCTCAAATAGCAGCAGGCTGGTACAATGGCCTCTCACTCTTCCCCCTAATAACTACGGATATGAGCTGATAAAATTGGTTGAAGGGACAAATCATTAGCTGGGAGAGAGGGAGGAAGAGGAAGGGAGAAGAAGAGAAGTAAATAGGGCAGAGAGAAAGAGAGAGTGGATAAGAAAAGTGCTCGAGATAGAAAGAGAGAAATAAAGAGAAACAGAGAGAGAAACAGAGAGAGAGAGAGATTTCATTAGCTGAAATAAAAGATCCCAGAAATGTTCTATACACACAAAAACCTTATTTCTCTGCACACATTTGTTTGCATCCCTGCTAGTGAGCATTTCCAAGATAATCCATCCAGCTGTCAGGTATGGCATATCAATAAGCTGATTAAACAGCATGATCATCACATAGGTGCACCTTGTGCAGAGTACAATAAAAGGCCACACATCACAATGTCACAGATGCCTCAAGTTCTGAGGGAGCGTGCAATTGACATGCTGACTACAGGAAAGTCCATCAGCTGTTGCCAGAGAATTGTATGTTAATTTCTCTACCATAAGAGAAAAGTTGTTTTAGAGAATTTGGCAGTACGTCTAACCAGCCTCACAACAGCAGACTCTGTGTAACCATGCCAGCTCAGGCCCTCCACATCTGGCTTCTTCACCTGCAGGATCTTCTAAGACCAGCCACCTGGACAGCTGATGAAACTGAGGAGTATTTCTGTCTGTAATAAATCCTTTTTGTGGTGAAAAACTCATTCTGATTGGCTGGGCATTGCTCCCTAGCGGATGGGCCAATCTCTCAAGTGGGTGGGCCTATGCCCTCCCAGATGCACTCATGGTGGCGCCCCTGCCCAGTCATATGAAATCCATAGATTAGTGCCAAATTAATTTATTTCAATTGACTGATTTCCTTACATGAACTGTAACTCAGTAACATCGTCGAAATTGTTGCATGTTGCGTTTATATTTTTGTTCAGTGCATTCAGAAAATATTCAGACCCCATGACGTTTTCCACATTTTGTTACGTTACAGCCTTATGCTAAAATGTATTAAATTGCTCTAGGAAGAGTCTTGGAGGTTCAAAACATCTACCATTTAAGAATGATTGAGGCCACAGTGTTCTTGGGGACCTTCAATGTTGTAAAAAAAATGTGTACCCTTCCCCAGATCTGTGCCTCGACACAATCCTGTCTCAGAGCGCTAGGACATTTCCTTCGACCTCATGGCTTGGGATTTGCTCTGACATGCACTGTCAACTGTGGGACCTTATGTCCCACAGTTGAGGTGTGTGCTTTTCCAAATCATGTCCAATCAATTGAATTTACCACAGCTGGACTCCAATCCAGTTGTACAAACATCTCAAGGATGATAAATGGAAACAGGATGCACCTGAGCTCAATTTTGAGTCTCATAGCAAAGGGTCTGAATACTTTCACTTTGTCATTAGAGGGTATTGTGTGTAGATTGATGAGAATTGTGTAGATCGATGATAACTATTTCCAAATGCATTGTTGTATATATACACTACATGACCAAAAGTATGTCGGGCACTGATGTTGGGCGATTAGGCCTGGCTCGCAGTCGGCATTCCAATTCATCCCAAATCTGTTCAAGATCTTCCGCACCAATCTCGACAATCCATTTCTGTATGGACCTTGCTTTGTGCGCGGGGGCAAAGTGATCCAAGATGGCGTAGCAGTCAGACGCCTTTGTCCTTGTCTTTGTCATGTCCCACGTATATACCTTTTATATCTTATATTTTTTTCTTCGCATATCTTTTTAATATTTTTTCTAAACTTCAACTTCAAAATACTCTCCAACACATGGGACGCAAACAACATTTGCTGTATGATTGATGAGGATCTCTGTCGCGACGCCCCCTGAATGCCCAACCGCTAGCCTGCTAGCCGCGGCCCGCTAGCTGTCTAGAGCATATCGGCTGTTAGCTGAATAGGTCCATCGGACAATTTCTTTGGCCACTATACCTATTTTGCCAATTGGACTGGTCCCCTTTTCCACACGGAACCCTACTAATCCATCACGACTGGTCTACCGAAGTAAAAGCACAAGGAGGCTCTGCACGAGGAGGCTATAAACAGACTTCCCCCGTCGCGACGTCCCTCTAAGGCCCTTCTGCTAGCTTGCTTGCCCCGGCCCGCTAGCTGTCTGAATCGCCATGTCTCCAACCAGCCTCACCACTCACTGGACCCTTATGATCACTCGGCTACCAAGTGCCTCTCCATAATGTCAATATGTCTTGTCCATTGCTGTTCTGGTTAGTGATTATTGCCTTATTTCACTGTAGAGCCTCTAGCCCTGCTCAATATACCTTAGCCAACCCTTTAGTTCCACCTCCCACACATAGGATGACATCACCTGGTTTAAATTATGTTTCTAGAGACAATATCTCTCTCATCATCACTCAATGCCTAGGCCTACCTCCACTGTATTCACATCCTACCAAACCTTTGTCTGTACATTATGCCTTGAATCTATTCTATCGCTCCCAGAAACCTGCTCCTTTTACTCTCTGTTCTGAACGTACTAGACGACCAGTTCTTATAGCCTTTAGCCGTACCCTTATCCTACTCCTCCTCTGTTCCTCTGGTGATGTAGAGGTTAATCCAGGCCCTGCAGTGCCTAGCTCCACTCCTACTCCCCAGGTTATCTCATTTGTTGACTTCTGTAACCGTGAAAACATTGGTTTCATGCATGTTAACATTAGAAGCCTCCTCCCTAAGTTTGTTTTATTCACTGCTTTAGCACACTCTGCCAACCCGGATGTCCTAGCCGTGTCTGAATCCTGGCTTAGGAAGACCACCAAAAACCTTGAAACTTCCATCCCTAACTAAAACATTTTCCGACAAGATAGAACTGTCAAAGGGGGCGGTGTTGCAATCTACTGCAGAGATAGCCTGCAGAGTTCTGTCTTACTATCCAGGTCTGTACCAAAACAATTTGAGCTTCTACTTCTAAAAATCCACCTTTCCAGAAACAAGTCTCCCACTGTAGCCGCTTGCTATAGACCACCCTTTGCCCCCAGCTGTGCTCTGGACACCATATGTGAACTGATTGCCCACATCTGTCTTCAGAGTTCATGCTGCTAGGTGAACTGAACTGGGATATGCTTAACACCCTGGCCATCCTACAATCTAATCTAAGATAATCTACAAATTATCAATGAACCCACCAGGTACAACCCCAAAGCCGTAAACACGGGCACCCTCATAGAGATCATCCTAACCAACTTGCCCTCCAAATACACCTCTGCTGTTTTCAACCAAGATCTCAGCGATCACTGCCTCATCGCCTGCAATGAGGCAGTGGTTCTGCGGTCAAACGACCACCCCTCATCACTGTCAAACGCTCCCTAAAACACTTCAGCGAGTAGGCCTTTCTAATCGACCTGGCTCGGGTATCCTGGAAGGATATTGACCTCATCCCGTCAGTAGAGGATGCCTGGTTATTCTTCAAAAGTGCCTTCCTCACCAACTTAAATAAGCATGCCCCATTCAAAAAATGTAGAACCAGGAACAGATGTAGTTCTTGGTTCTCTCCAGACCTGACTGCCCTTGACCAGCACAAAAACATCCTGTGGCGTTTTGCATTAGTATCGAATAGCCCCCGTGATATGCAACTTTTCAGGGAAGTTAGGAAAGCTAAGGCTAGCTTTTTCAAACAGAAATTTGCATCTTGTAGCACAAACTCAAAAAAGTTCTGGGACACTGTAAAGTCCATGGGAATAAGAGCACCTCCTCCCAGCTGTCCACTGCACTGAGGCTAGGAAACACTGTCACCACCGATAAATCCACTATAATTGAGAATTTCAATAAGCATTTTTCTAGGACTGGCCATGCTTTCCACCTGGCTACGGTCAACATCCCTGCACCCCCCACAGCAACTCGCCCAAGCCTCCCCATTTCTCCTTCACCCAAATCCAGATAGCTGATGTTCTGAAAGAGCTGCAAAATCTGGACTCCTATAAATCAGCCGGGATAGACAATCTGGACCCTCTCTTTCTAAAATGATCTGCCGAAATTGATGCAACCCCTATTACTAGCCTGTTCAACCTCTCTTTCTGAGATTCCCAAAGATTGGAAAGCAGCCGCGGTCATCCCCCTCTTCAAAGGGAGAGACACTCTAGAACCAAACTGCTACAGACCTATATCTATCCTACTCTGCCTTGCTAAGGTCTTCGAAAGCCAAGTTAACAAACAGATTACTGACCATCTTGAATCCCACCGTACCTTCTCCGCTATGCAATCTGGTTTCAGAGCTGGTCATGGGTGCACCTCAACCACGCTCAAGGTCCCAACGATATCATAACCGCCATCGATAAGAGACAATACTGTGCAGCCGTATTCATTGATCTGGCCAAGGGTTTCAACTCTGTCAATCACCACATTCTTATCGGCAGACTCAACAGCCTTGGTTTCTCAAATGATTGCCTCGCCTGGTTCACCAACTACTTCTTTGATAGAGTTCAGTGTGTCAAATCGGAGGGCCTGTTGTCCGGACCTCTGGGAGTCTCTATGGGGGTGCCACAGGGTTCAATTCGACTCTCTTCTCTGTATACATCAATGATGTCGCTCTTGCTGCTGGTGATTCTCTGATCCACCTCTACGCAGACGACACCATTCTGTATACTTCTGGTCCTTCATTGGACACTGTGTTAACTAACCTCCAGACAATCTTCATTGCCATACAACTCTCCTTTCGTGGCCTCCAACTGCTCTTAAATGCAAGTAAAGCTAAATGCATGATCTTCAACCGATCACTGGCCGCCCGTCCAGCATCACTACTATCACCAGCATCACTGGACGGTTCTGACTTAGAATATGTGGACAACTACAAATACCTAGGTGTCTGGTTAGACTGTCAACTCTCTATCCAGACTCACATTAAGCATCTCCAATCGGCTTCCTATATCGCAACAAAACATCCTTCACTCATGCTGCCAAACATAACCTCGTAAAACTGACCATTCTACCAATCCTCGACTTCTGCGATATCATCTACAAAATAGCCTCCAACACTCTACTCAACAAATTGGATGCAGTCTATCACAGTGCCATCCGTTTTGTCACCAAAGCCCCATAGACTACCGACCACTGCAACCTGTACACTCTCGTTGGCTGGCCCTCGTTTCATACTCGTCGCCAAACCCACTGGCTCCAGGTCATCTACAAGTATTTGCTAGGTAAAGCCCCGCCTTATCTCAGCTCACTGGTCACCATAGCCGCACCCACCCGTAGAAAGCACTCCAGCAGGTATATCTCACTGGTCACTCCCAAAGCCAATTCCTCCTTTGGCCGCCTCTCCTTCCAGTTCTCTGCTGCCAATGACTGGAATAAACTGCAAAAGTCACTGAAGCTGGAGACTCATATCTCCCTCACTAGCTTTAAACACCAGCTGTCAGAGCAGCTCACAGATCACTGCACCTGTACATAGCCCATCTGTTTATAGCCCATCCAACTACCTCATCCCCATACTGTATTTATTTATTTATCTTGCTCCTTTGCACCCCAGTATCTCTACTTACACATTCATCTTCTGCACATCTACCATTCCAGTGTTTAATTGCTATATTGTAATTTCTTCGCCACCATGGCCTATTTATTGCCTTACCTCCCTTATCTTACCTCATTTGCACACACTGTTTTTAGACTTTCTCTACTGTATTATTGACTGTATGTGTGTTTATTCCATGTGTAAATCTGTGTTGTTGTATGTGTCGAACTGCTTTGCTTTATATTGGCCAGGTTGCAGTTGTAAATGAGAACTTGTTCTCAACTAACCTATCTGGTTAATAATGGTGAAATAAAAAAAAGTAAAAACAGGAAAGGGCCTTCCCCAAACTGTTGCCACAAAATTGGAAGCAAAGCATCATCTAGAATGTAATTGTATGCTGTAGTGTTAAGATTTCCCTTCAATATAACTAAGGGGCCATGAAAAACAGCCCCAGACCACTACTCCTCCCCATAAAATTTTACACTCGGCACTATGCATTGTGGCAGGTAGCGTTTTCCTGGCATCCACCAAACCCAGAGTCGTCCTTCGGACTACCGGATGGTGAAGCGTGATTCATCCCTACAGAGAATGCGTTTCCATTGTTCCAGAGTCGAATGGCGTGTTGCAGCGAATTGTGTGCAGCTGCTCTGCCATGGAAAACCATTTCATGAAGCTCCTGACGAACAGTTCTGATTTTGCTTCCAGAGGCAGTTTGGAACACGGTAGTGAGTGTTGCAACCGAGAAAATAATATGTTTTACACACTACGCGCTTCAGCACTCGGTGGTCCCATTCTGTGAGCTTGTGTGGCCTACCACCTCGCAGCTGAGCCTAGACATTTCCACTTCACAATAACAGCACTTAAAGTTAACCGGGGCAGCTCTAGCAGAACACAAATTTGACAAACTGACTCGTTGGAAAGTTGGCATCCTATGACAGTGCCATGTTAAAAGTCACTGAGCTCTTCAGTACAGGCCATTCTACTGGCAATCTTTGTCTATGGAGATTGCATGGCTGTGTGCTACATTTTTTTACACCTGTCAGCAACGGGTGTGGTTGAAATAGCCAAATCCACTAATTTGAAGGGGTGTCCGTATACTTTTGGCTATGTTGTTTATTCACTGAGTGTACAAAACATTAGAACCATCTTCCTAATATTGAGTAACACCCACTTTTGCCCTCAGAACAGCCTCGGGGCGTGGACTCTACAGGAACTATATACTCTATGTTGACTCCAATGCTTCCCAAAGTAGTGTCAAGTTGGCTGGATGGCCTTTGGGTGGTGGACCATTCTTGATACACTTAAATACATGACAAACCCGGCAGCGTTCCAGTTCTTGACACACTCAAACCGGTACGCCTGGAACCTACTACCATACCCTGTTCAAAGGCACTGAAATATTTTGTCTTGCACATTCACCGTCTGAATGGCACACAAACACAATCCATGTCTCAATTGTCTCAAGGCATAAAAATCCTTAACAGTGTGTAGCAAATTCTACTAGATAAAAAGCTGAAATTAGTATGATATCCTGGCACTTAACGCATACTCAATTTTGGAAATGTCACATACTATAAAACATAATTTTTTTGCATTACCAAACAGGATACTACTTAGAACGCAAGTACGGGTATTCTACTCAGCTCCAACATCGTTATTCCATCACTTCCACAAAGAAAAACACGTCTCAAATGGAACATCTAAACAAGACATTGCTAACTAAAGAGCCTACGGGACTTGTAGCAACCAACAGACACGTACAGGTGCATTTTCAACAACAGTCTACTGCAACAATTGCACTGAAACACATACATTACACACAGAGGAATAAGGGACAGAGCGATACAGAGAGAGAATGGGGGAAGAAGAGCGAGATAATAGATGGAGAAAGACAGAAACACAAACAGAAGTCAAGTTAGTCTTATTGGTTTCTGCGCACAGAACACGGAAGGAAAGAGAACAAGAGAGAGGAGAGAGAGAGAGAGAGAGAGAGAGAGAGAGAGAGAGAGAGAGAGAGAGAGAGAGATCGGGGGGAAAGAGCAATAACAGATTGAGAAAGACAGGACTAAAGATGGAGAGAAATTACAGTAACAGCAGCAGGAGTCAAGTCAGTGTAATCTGTTTCTGCGCAAAGCAGAGAGAAAGAGAGAGAACGAGAGAGAGAGAACGAGAGAGAGAGAGTAGAGAGAGAGAGTAGAGAGAGAGAGAAAGAACTGGAAGAAGAGAGAGAACAGTTTGAGAAAGACAGGAACATAAAGATGGAAAGAAATTACAGTAACAGCAACAGAAGTCAAGTCAGTCTAATGTGTTTCTGCGCAAAGAAGAGAGAAGGAACGAGGAGAGAGAAAGGGAGGGTTATGAGGATATCTTCAGCTTCAATCGATACTGTATGAGCGAAACCAAAAAAAGTATATTCTTCTAACAGCCAGGAATGCTGAAGCAGCAGTCATACAGTTTACATTAATTACCTACCCCTTTATATAGCCTACATCTCTCACCCACCAAGTTCAACAGATCAATTGTCAGCTGACAGCACAGCAGATGTATACTGACCCCACACATACTGATGTAGTGTATCATCTGATGTTTGATGATCTGATCATCTGATGTGTGTGTGTGTGTGTTTGTGTGCGCACATCTGCATATGTGTTGGTGCACACGCCTATGCATCTTTGCGTGTGTGGGAATCTGCATGTGTGTGTTCTTACGTCTGTGCTTTGTGCATGTGTGTGTTCACCTGTATGTGTGTGTGCGGTGGCTTCAGCAGTTGTACCTGTCCAGGCTGTGAGACGTGCGTGGTGAGCCCGTGTAGAGCAACTGTCTGAAGTCCTTTATCAGAGCATCCCCTGGTCTCTGGTTCAACCTCTGAGCCAGGCGAGATATCTTACTCTCCGAGCTGCAGAGCAGAGGGGGAGAGGGGGGAGACGAGAGTAGGAGAGGAGGGAGATGGAGGTCAGTCCTGAATGGTACCCTTGAGAGGAGAGGTTAAATCCAGATGAGAAGAAAAAGTCACATTCAGGCAAATCTCTCAATGTCTCTCTATCTCACAGAGAAAGAGAGGAGAGTACAGTAGGTATTTCTCTCTCACTGAGTTCTAAGGAATGCCGGTACCACTAAGGTAAGTGTAGCCCAGATCTGAAGCTCTCTCCTGGCTGTCTCAGTCACACTGAGTCCCTCTCTGAAGCACATCCAAGTTCTAAATGAATCTTAGTCCATCCCGTTCTGAAAGTTCCAGGAAACCCTGCCGAGCAGGGCAGAGTGTCACAACCCTGGCCAGTGTAGACCCTCTCTCCACGTTCTGTCAGGCAACTAAACCAAGTTCAAGAGATTTATTCTCCAAGGGGCTCGCTCAGACAAGTGCATCCCCAAAGAGGTGCTCTATCTTGGATCAGTTTCAGAGCAGCGTAGCTCCTTTCTGGTTCCTACTCTGTAGCTTGTCTCTGTATTCCTCTCAGGCTAGCTATGCTGATAGCACTGAGCACCTGTTCAATGCAGCTCTGTGTAAGGAAAAGCATCTCGCTTTAGCTGCACACACACAAACACGCACCCACACAGAGGAGCGCATTGAAGGGAGAAGGGAAAGCCTGCAAGAGAAAGGGGGAGAGAGAGAGAGAGAGAGAGAGAGAGAGAGAGAGAGAGAGGATAATGTGAGAGGGGGGTTGGGGAGGTGAACACTGAGCACACACGGAGAGTGGGTGCCTAGAGATGAGCGGAGGGATGCTGGGCGCACACACACACACACTGTTGGCAGCCGTTAGACACACTGTACCGAGTTTTAAAAAAAACTGGGGTTGCTTTACAGAAGGGGGATGGAGAGAGAGGGAGAGGAGAAGGACAGATTATTGTAAAAAAGAAAAGGAGAGATGGGGATGACATTGTCAGAGGGGGAGAAGCAGAGAGGGGGGAGAGATGGGTGGAGGGGAGGACACCTGTTATGAGATTGGTTGGAGGGGGAGGGAACAAGTGAAGCATGTGAGTGAGCAGGTGGGAAAGGGGTAGGAGAGATAGAGGAGATGGAAAGAGAGAGGGAGAGAGGTAGGAGAGAGAGGAGACGGAGAGAGAGAGAGGGGTAGGAGAGAGAGAGGAGACGGAGAGATAGAGGGAGAGGGAGAGAAGAGAGAGGGTGAGAGAGAGAAGAGAGGCAGAGGAGAGAGGAAGATAGATGAGAGGGAGAGGATAAAGAGGACATGAGAGGGATAGGACAGAAAGAGTGAAAAGAGATGAGAGGATAGGAGAAGAGAGGGAGAGGAGATAAGAGAATAGGAGAGGGAGAGGATATGAGAGGGAGAGGAGACAATATGATAGGAGAGGGAGAGGGGTAGGAGATGAGGGAGAGGAGAGGGAGATGAGGTGAGAGGGAGAGGAGAGGTGAGAGAGATGATAGGAGAGGGAGAGGAGAGGGAGAGGAGATTAGAGAAGAGAGAGGGAGATAGATGAGAGTGAGAAGAGAGAGGAGAGGATATGAGAGGGAGAGGAGAGGATAGGAGATGTAGAGGAAATACAATGATAGGAGAGGAGAGGAGATGAGAGGGAGAGGAGATGAGAAGGAGAGGAGGTGAGGAGAGGAGATGAGAGGGAAAGGAGGAGAGGAGATGAGAGGGATAGGAGAGGAGCTGTTGTTCGCACGCTCATCTCCATTCTCTCGATTATCTGTAGAAACTGGGTTACCTGCCGAGAGAGAGTGTATGTGTGTGTGAGAGTGGTTTTACTGTCCTTGTGGGGACCAGCAGTAAAACAAAGGAAAATTTGGACAAGGAATAAGGCTATTTTAGGCTTAGGGGTTAAAATGAAAGTTAGGTTTTGGTTTAGGAGTTAGGGTCATGTTTCGTTTTACGGGTTAGAGGTTAAGGGTTATGGTTAGGGAAAGTAGGATTTTGAATGGGAATACCTTTTTTGGTCCCCACAAGCATAATAAAACAAACACACACACACAAAATCCAAAGGCCCTGACTAACAAAGTATCATAAATAATCAATCGATGCAGGAATATGTTTGTTGGCAAAAACCAGACCGTATAGGTTCTTAATGAAAGCAAAAGCAAAATGTCTTAAAATGTGAATAAATTGAATGTCAAATAATAATAATAGTCACCCTTCTCCTTGTTTTTCCTGTAATACATTTAAAGACACTAAAGACATTTAAAACATCTAAAGGATTGGTGTCCCCCCTGCGGGACGGTGATGCTAACCTAGGCTAATCTGATTAGCGTGAGGTCGTAAGTAACAAGAACATTTCACAGGACATTGTAACGGTTTTCTTCCTCTTCTGAGGAGTAGGAAAGATCAGACCAATGCGCAGCGTGGTAAGTGTCCATATTTTAATAAAATATAACCGAACACTGAATACAAAAGAACAAGAGAAATAAATGAAAACCGAAACAGTTCTGTATGGTAAAACACAGACACAGAAAACAACTACACACAAATCATAGTGGGAAAACAGGCTGCCTAAGTATGGTTCTCAATCAGAGACAACGATCGACAGCTGCCTCTGATTGGGAACCATACCAGGCCAAACACAGAAATACAAAACCTAGAATACACAACATAGAATGCCCACCCCAACTCACGCCCTGACCAAACTAAAACAGAGACATAAAAAAGGAACTAAGGTCAGGACGTCACAGACATAGACATATCTGATATGGGCAGAAAGCTTAAATTCTTGTTAATCTAACTCCACTGTCCGATTTACAATAGCTATTACAGTGAAGGAATACCATGCTATTGTTTGAGGAGAGTGCACAGTTATGAACGGGAAAATGTATAAATAAACCAATTAGGCACATTTGGGCAGTCTAGTCTTGATACAACATTTTGAACAGAAATGCAATGGTCCATTGGATCAGTCTAAAACTTTGCACATACACTGGTGCCATCTACTGGCCAAAATTTAAATTGGACCTAACCTGCAATAGTACACTGTGACCTTTATGTTGCATTTCAAAGATGATGATAAAAAAATAAAGAAAAACGCATGTTTGTTTCTTTGTGTTATCTTTTACCAGATCTAATGTGTTATATTCTCCTACATTAATGTCACATTTCCATTTCCTTTCAAATGGTATCAAGAATATCTTTGCTTCAGGTCCTGAGCTACAGGCAGTTAGATTTGGGTATGTCATTTTAGGCGAAAATTTAAAAAAAGGGTTCGATCCATAAGGGTTTTATATTCCTTTCCAAATCAGCAGGTTTACTCCTAGGCAGAAAAGGCCTGTCTAGCTATCTATGTGTCAGTCCCAAGGAGGCTGGTTATAGTCAGGTCCTGCTCTTGTCCCTGTCTCACAATCTCACACACGCACGCACACACACACTATACCATTAGCTAATCTTTTGGTCCTGAGCTGACCATGGAAAATCACCGACCCTGCTGACCCACACTCACACTCTCACACACATTTACACACACACACACACACACACACACACACACACACAAGTAGTGCGCAGATCAGCTGTTTGTTCACCCACACCCACCTGCAATTGCCAATAACCCATCCATAACTGCCTTACTATATGTGATAAAGTGAAAATCGGAGGCTCGCTCTCGACCCGCTAATACAGAAAATGCCGTCTGAGACAGCAGAACAATTTTTGGACAAGGGGTACTGAATTTTTTTAGATACACTACTGTTCAAAAGTTTGGGGTCACTTAGAAATGTCCTTGTTTTTGAAAGAAAAGCAAATTTTGTGTCCATTAAAATAACATCAAATTGATCAGAAATACAGTGTAGACATTGTTAATGTTGTAAATTACTATTGTAGCTGGAAACGACAGATTGTTTATGGAATATCTTCATAGGCATACAGAGGCCCATAATTATCAACCATCACTCCTGTGTTCCAATGGCACGTTGTTAGCTAATCCAAGTTTATCATTGTAAAAGGCTAATTGATCATTAGAAAACCCTTTTGCAATTATGTTAGCATAGCTGAAAACTCTTGTCTGATTAAAGAAGCAACAAAACTGGCCTTCTTCAGACTAGTTGAATATTTGGAGCATCAGCATTTGTGGGTTCGATTACAGGCTCAAAATGTCCAGAAAAAAAAACGTTATTCTGAAACTCGGCAGTCTACTCTTGTTCTGAGAAATTAAGGCTATTCCATGCGAAAAGTTGCCAATAAACTGAAGATCTCATACATGTACTACTCCCTTCACAGAACAGCGCAAACTGGCTCTAACCAGAACAGAAAGAGGAGTGGGAGGCCCCGGTGCACAACTGAGCAAGAGGACAAGTACATTAGAGTGTCTAGTTTGAGAAACAGACACCTCACAAGTACTCAACTGGCAGCTTCATTAAATAGTACCCGCAAAACACAAAAGACTGGCCAATAAAAATAGAGGTTTATGATCGGCAAAATAACACAGAAACTGAACAGAGGAACTCTGCCTAGAAGGCCAGTATTGCGGAGTCCCGATGGATCTCTCTGTAATTTGCTCCGTTCATCTTTCCCTCAATCCTGACTAGTCTACCAGTCCCTACCACTGAAAACATCCCCACAGCACGCTGCCACCACCATGCTTCACCATAGGGATGGTATTGGACAGGTGATGAGCGGTGCCAGGTTTCCTCCAGGCATGATGCTTGGCATTCAGGCCAAAGAGGTCAGTCTCATCAGACCAGAGAATCTTGTTTTTCATGGTCTGAGAGTCTATTAGTTGCCGTTTGACAAACTCTAAGCGGGCTGTCATGTGCCTTTTACTGGATTGGCTTCCGTCTAGACACTCTACCATAAAGGCCTGAGTGCTGTAGAGATGGTTGTCCTTCTGGAAGGTTCTCCCATCTCCACAGAGCTCTGTCAGAGTGACCATTGGGTTCTTGGTCACCCCCTGACCAAGGCCCTTCTCCCCCGATTGCTCAGTTTGGCCAGCTCTAGGAAGAGTCTTGGTGGTTTCAAACTTCTTCCTCAAAAGAATGATGGAGGCCACTGTATTCTTGGGAACCTTTAATGCTGCAGACATTTTTTGGTACCCTTCCCCAGATCTGTGCCTTCGACACAATCGGAAAATTCCTTCGACCTCATGGCTTGGTTTTTGCTCTGACATGCACTCTCAACTGTAGACAGGTGTGTGCCTTTCCAAATCATGTTCAATCAATTGAATTTACCACAGGTGGAATACAATCAAGTTATAGAAACATCTCAAGGATGATCAATGGAAACAGGATGCAACTGAGTACCAATTTCGAGCCTCATAGCAAAGGGTCTGAAATCTTATGCAAATGTTATTTAATTACTTAATTATTTTTTACATTTGCATTATGTGGTATTGTGTGTAGATTGATGAGGTAAAAATTGATTTAATCATTTTTAGAATAAGGCTGTAACGTAACAAAATGAAAGAGTGAAAGGGCCTGAATACTTTCTGAATGCACTGTCATTTCAAACATCTTGGTAGGCTATTTGTTTGTCATCCTCTCTACACTTAGATACATGTAGCTTCTCTTCTGTCATTATATATTGCTCTAGAAGACTAAATAAACCATTGATCACGAGAATATCATAAATCTATAGAATGAAAGCATCAATCTAGTTGACATCGGTAAAGTTCTCTCTATCATCTGTGCTTCTTTTGCGGAGCAAAGACGTTTAGGGACTGGGGAGAAAATGCAATAAGAAACAACAAACGGGAAAGACTTTCTGTACAAAAATCAGTTTGACTGTTTGTAAGGAAATAGAAAGCTGTGAAAACGACCCAACATGTTTCTGATAAGATTTTAGTTTGACTTCGATGCATATTTTATGTGGATGAAATACTATCAGCTTTTATGATGTTGATAAAGATAGCACCTCCACAGACGGTATATAACTGGCCATATTTCTCCACTCCTGTTCCAGAGTCAAAAATGTTCCTACATTTGGTGTATCATTTTACTGCAAGAAATTCTTAATTCTGCAGGAGTTCATATTACGCCTATGTGAGAGGTTATAGACCTACAGTCAGTGTCCAGATTTCAGTTTCCATTTAACCCATCTGAACAGTAGGCTACAGTTCCCTTGATGTGCCATAGGCCTACTTGAAGTCCTCGTGTTGTGACTGTCGAATTTGTATAGCGCCTCACAATGATCACACACAACTAAACATCACTTTTCTGTCCCTCCCTAGTCTTTAGTTTCAACTTTCCATTTCGCAGCTTTTCTCTTATTGAATTAAACTCAGACATTGTCATTTTTGCCTCCGTTGATATACGTTTTCTGCCCGTTCCCAAAAGCATTTTGTGATTGGCGTGTGGGCTATTTGGCGAGTGCACGGTTAGGCCCTAAAGCTTCGGCTTATGCACTAATGCCAGATGGCCTACAAATAATGAAAGAAAAACCTCAACGTAGCCTGTAGATATAAATTGCACAATAATGGCACCTTTTTTAAGTAATGGTTCTATCTTCATTCAACCCACCCCTCATCCGGGGACTGCGGGTCATGAGTCAACCTGCGCAACACACATAGGGGGGTATACACACAAACAACATACACATGCAGGCAAGCATGGCAAAACAGCAAAGCAGTGGGAACAGAACAAACTCATAAAAGCTGAACAGTAATATTCACAATACCATAAAAAGTACAACAACATCAGTATACCAGCCATAACAAGTTTACTGATGTCATAGAGTATGTCACTAGAGAGGCGCCCGGTTCCAACAGGCTGTTCTGTATGACTAATATAGAATGTGACGTTCATTGGAATTGACCTGCAGCACAATATCACTGGTAAAGTGCTATTATTGAGACTGACAGATAGGAAAGGGTTTTGTACACGTATACACGAACACACGCACGCCACCCCGTGCCTTTGCAGCCAACGACCGTGGTCATGATTGGTTGGTAATTATCTATTGCATCGTCAAAGGGGTGTTTTTTGACAGATCTGGGCGTCCTACTGGGTGCCTTTTGTATCGTCAGTGGTCACAGAACGCAGTTTTCCTCAGTGACTCGATGTGACACACACGCACGCAACAGGGTATGATCTGATATGGTTTGTACTGGTGAACAGTGGCGTGTATTCAGGGAAGCCAAGGGAAGCCAGGCTCCTCTCCAAGAAAATAATATCAAGAAAAACACATAAAATAATCTTTCGTCTTTTTTCTTTGTGTTTTAGAATTCGCTAAAGGCTGAATGTACTGTATCTCACCAAAGGTGTGGTTGAATTGATTCTGTCACTGGGTCTTCTCATTGTCTCGGCATTAGGCCTATATATCATGGTTGCATGGCATATGAACTAACAGGTTATTATAGACCAAACAACGCAATTATCACAACACATAGGTTGTAATATGGCTATTATTTCCTGGCTTCCAGTGATTTTACCCACGCACCGCTACTGCTGTTGAAAGCAGTAGTGTGTGTGGCACATCAAGTTACAGCATATTCATTATAGAACTTAACTAGCTAACATACATTTGGTGAAAACAAGATATAGTCACTGGCTGGCTGGCTAGCTGGCTAGAGTTATCAATGTTTTCAATGGTGATGAATGAGAGCTATAGTTAACCAGCTAACAAACAATGCAACAAAAGTGTCATTTAGGATTTAAAAAATACTCCAACAGGCTCTGAATTTCAGGAATCACAGTTGTCCCTGGTGCTGCAGGATTATTTTCTTGCTGTAGCAAACTGGCACAAATTAAGATCCTGCATTAGTACATGCACAATTTGCGCTCTTCTAAAAGACAAACCTCAAAGAACTTGGGTATACTAAACTCAGCAAAAAAAGGAACGTCCCTTTTTCAGGACCTTGTCTTTCAAAGATAATTCGTAAAAATCCAAATAACTTCACGGGTCTTCATTGTAAAGAGTTTAAACACTGTTTCCCATGCTTGTTCAATGAACCATAAACAATTAATTAACATGCACCTGTGGAACGGTCATTAAGACACTAACAGCTTACAGACGGTAGGCAATTAAGGTCACAGTTATGAAAACTTAGGACACTAAAAAGGCCTTTCCACTGACTCTGAAAAACACCACATTTTTGATGACTGGCAAAAAGTGCTCTTCACTGACGAGTCACTGTTTTGTTTCACCAGGGGTGATGGTCGGATTTGCGTTTATCGTCGAAGGAATGAGCGTTACACCGAGGCCTGTACCCTGGAGCAGAATCGATTTGTAGGTGGAGGGTCTGTCATGGTCTGGGGCGGTGTGTCACAGCATCATCGGACTGAGCTTGATGTCATTGCAAACAATCTCAACGCTGTGCGTTACAGGGTAGACATCTTCCTCCCTCATGTGGTAGCCTTCCTGCAGGATCATCCTGACATGACCCTCCAGCATGACAATGCCACCAGCTATACTGCTCATTCTGTGCGTGATTTCCTGCAAGGCAGGAATGTCAGTGTTCTGCCATGGCCAGCGAAGAGCCCGGATCTCAATCCCATTGAGCACGTCTTGGACCTGTTGGATCGGAGGGTGAGGGCTAGGGCCATTTCCCCCAGAAATGTCCGGGAACTTGCAGGTGTCTTGGTGAAAGAGTGGGGTAACATCTCACAGCAAGAACTGGTAAATCTGGTGCAGTCCAAGGGGAGATGTACTGCAGTACTTAATGCAGCTTGGTTCAGGGACACATTATTCAATTTATGTTAGTCACATGTTTGTGGAACTTGTTCAGTTTATGTCTCAGTTGTTGAATCTTGTTATGTTCATACAAATACTTACACAAAAATAAACGCAGTTGACAGAGAGAGGACATTTCTTTTTTTGCTGAGTTTACATACAGTGGGGCAAAAATGTATTTAGTCAGCCACTAATTGTGCAAGTTCTCCCACTTAAAAAGATGAGAGAGGCCTGTAATTTTCATCATAGGTACACTTCGACTATGACAGACAAAATTAGAAAAAAAATCCAGAAAATCACATTGTAGGATTTTTAATGAATTTATTTGCAAATTATGGTGGAAAATAAGTATTTGGTCATCTACAAACAAGCAAGATTTCTGGCTCTCACAGACCTGTAACTTCTTCTTTAAGAGGCTCCTCTGTCCTCCACTCGTTAACTGTATTAATGGCACCTGTTTGAACTTGTTATCAGTATAAAAGACACCTGTCCACAACCTCAAACAGTCACACTCCAAACTCCACTATGGCCAAGACCAAAGAGCTGTCAAAGGATTTGTAGACCTGCACCAGGCTGGGAAGACTGAATCTGCAATAGGTAAGCAGCTTGGTTTGAAGAAATCAACTGTGGGAGCAATTATTAGGAAATGGAAGACATACAAGACCACTGACAATCTCCCTCGATCTGGGGCTCCATGCAAGATCTCACCCCGTGGGGTCAAAATGATCAAAAAAAATCCCAGAGCAAAAATCCCAGAACCACACGGGGGGACCTAGTGAATGACCTGCAGAGAGCTGGGACCAAAGTAACAAAGCCTACCATCAGTAACACACTACGCCGCCAGGGACTCAAATCCTGCAGTGCCAGACGTGTCCCCCTGCTTAAGCCAGTACATGTCCAGGCCGTCTGAAGTTTGCTAGAGAGCATTTGGATGATCCAGAAGAAGATTGGGAGAATGTCATATGGTCAGATGAAACCAAAATATAACTTTTTGGTAAAAACTCAACTCGTCGTGTTTGGAGGACAAAGAATGCTGAGTTGCATCCAAAGAACACCATACCTACTGTGAAGCATGGGGGTGGAAACATCATGCTTTGGGGCTGTTTTTCTGCAAAGGGACCAGGACGACTGATCCGTGTAAAGGAAAGAATGAATGGGGCCATGTATCGTGAGATTTTGAGTGAAAACCTCCTTCCATCAGCAAGGGCATTGAAGATGAAACGTGGCTGGGTCTTTTACAATGATCCCAAACACACCGCCCGGGCAACGAAGGAGTGGCTTCGTAAGAAGCATTTCAAGGTCCTGGAGTGGCCTAGCCAGTCTCCAGATCTCAACCACATAGAAAATCTTTGGAGGGAGTTGAAATTCTGTGTTGCCCAGCAACAGCCCCAAAACATCACTGCTCTGGAGGAGATCTGCATGGAGGAATGGGCCAAAATACCAGCAACAGTGTGTGGAAACCTTGTGAAGACTTACAGAAAACGTTTAACCTCTGTCATTGCCAACAAAGGGTATATAACAAAGTCTTGAGATAAACTTTTGTTATTGACCAAATACTGATTTTCCACCATAATTTGCAAATCAATTCATTAAAAATCCTACAATGTGATTTTCTTGATTTTTTCACCCCTCATTTTGTCTGTCATAGTGGAAGTGTACCTATGATGAAAATTACAGGACATCTCTAATCTTTTTAAGCGGGAGAAGTTGCACAATTGGTGGCTGACTAAATACTTTTTTGCCCCACTGTATATCAGATGATAGATGAGAACCTGTAGTAGCTATTTATCAATTTATATCTCTGTGAGACAATCATTTAGGTAAAGTTGAAGTCGGGAAGTTTACAAGTTTACAAATACATTTAAACTCAGTTTTTCACAATTCCTGACATTTAATCCTAGTAAAAATTGTCTGAGATCAGTTAGAATCACCACTTTATTTTAAGAATGTGAAATGACAGAATAATAGTAGAGATAATTATTTATTTTAGCTTTTATTTCTTGCATCTAATTCCCAGTGGGTCAGAAGTTTACATACACTCAATTAGTATTTGGTAGCATTGCCTTTAAATTGTTTAACTTGGGTCAAATGTTTCAGGTAGCCTTCCACAAGCTTGACACAATAAGTAGGTTGAATTTTGGCCCATTCCTCCTGACAGAGCTGGTGTAACTGAGTTAGGTTGGTAGGCCTCCTCGCTCGCACACACCTTTTCAGTTCTGCCCACATATTTTCTATAGGATTGAGGTCAGGGCTTTGTGATGCCCACTCCAATACCTTGACTTTGTTGTCCTTAATCCATTTTACCACAACTTTGGAAGTATGCTTGGGGTCATTGTCCATTTGGAAGACCCATTTACGACCAAGCTTTAACTTCCTGCCTGACTGATGTCTTGAGATGTTGCTTTAATATATCCACATCATTTTCCTCCTCATGATGCCATCTATTTTGTCAAGTGCACCAGACCCTCCTGCAGCAAAGCACCCCCACAACATGATGATGCCACACCCGTGCTTCATGGTTGGGATGGTGTTCGTCGGCTTTCAAGCCTCCCCCTTTCTCCACCAAACATAACAATGGTCATTATGGCCAAACAGGTCTATTTTTGTTTCATCACACCAGAGGACATTTCTCCAAAAAGTACGATCTTTATCCCCATGTGCAGTTGCAAACCGTAGTCTGGCTGTTTTATGGCGGTGTTGGAGCAGTGGCTTCTTCCTTGCTGAGTGGCCTTTACTGTGGATATAGATACTTTTGTAACCGTTTCCTCCAGCATCTTCACAAGATCCTTTGCTGTTGTTCTATGATTGATTTGCACTTTTCGCACCAAAGTAAGTTCATCTCTACGAGACAGAATGCGTCTCCTTCCCGAGCGGTATGACGGCTGCATGGTCCCATGGTGTTTATACTTGCGTACTATTGTTTGTACAGATGAGCATGGTACCTTCACGCATTTGAAAATTCCTCCCAAGGATGAACCAGACTTGTGGAGGTCTACAATTTATTTTTTGAAGTCTTTTTGAGGTCTTGGCTGATTTCTTTGATGTCAAGCAAAGAAGCAATGAGTTTGTAGGTAGGCCTTTAAAAACATCCACAGGTACACCTCCAATTGAATCAAATGTCAATTAGCCTATCAGAATCTTCTAAAGCCATGACATAATTTTCTGGAATTTTCCAAGCTGTTTAAAGGCACAGTCAACTTAGTGTATGTAAACTTCTGACCCGCTGGAATTGTGATACAGTGAATTCTAAGTGAAATAATTTGTCTGTAAATATTTGTTGGAAAAATTATGTGTGTCATGCACACAGTAGATGTCCTAACTGACTTACTAAAACTATAGTTTGTTAACAAGACATTTGTGGAGTGGTTGAAAAATGAGTTTTAATGACTCCAACCTAAGTGTATGTGTCACGACTTCGCCGAAGACAGTCCCTCTCCTTGTTCGGGACACTTTTCATTTTCCATTTGTTTTGTCTTTGTTTTACACACCTGGTTTTAATTCCCCAATTACATGTTCATTATTTAACCCTCTGTTTTCCCCAAGGTTTTTGTGCGTGATTGGTTTATGTATGTTCGGTCTGTTATTTTGGGCTCGGTATTACGACATGTTATTGGAATATTTGAGTAAAGTTACTGGTGTTACTCATCTCTGCTGTCCTGCGCCTGACTCCTCTGCACCAGCTACACCCAGACCATTACAGAATCACGCACCACAAAAATGGAGTCAGCAGGAGCAGACAACCCCCCTTTGGTGGTCGAGGAGCACGTCCAGCAGCATGCAACCATGTTGCATCGTCTCAGCACCGCCATGGATCAGGTACTGCTGACGATGGACTGATGGGAGAGAGGAGGAGTTCTTCCAGCGCCTCCACCGGCACCACTACAACAGGCACCACCGGTCCCAGTGGGATTCGTCTCGCGCAACCGAGGGAGTATGAAGGGACGGCTGCCGGATGGCAGGGGTTCCTACTCCAGCTGGAATTCTACCTGGCGACCGTCCACCCGGCTCCTTCGGGACGTGAGAGCGTGTCCGCCCTCGTCTCCTGTCTCTCAGGGAATGCCCTGGAGTGGGCCATCACGCGGAGTTCACCTGCCGAGTCTGTTCCACCTGAGGCAGGGGACTGATCGATCACTACCGGTGCAGTCTGCGCGAGGACGTCTGTCTGGAGTTGGCCTGCAGGGACACCACTCTCACGTTTGACCAGCTGGTGGACCTGTCCATGAGGCTGGATAACCTGCTGGCTACCCGCAGACGTCCTGATTGGGGCCTGTCAGTTCCATCCCCGAGCACCACCGCTCCGACGCCCATGGAGCTGGGAGGTGCTGCATTTAGGGCGAGCGGAGGAGGGGCCGTTCCCTGTACCATCTGTGGCCGCAGAGGGCACATTGCTGGTTGGTGCTGGGGAGGTTCCTCTGTGAGTCGAGGCAGCAGGCTCTCTTATCATCCCAGGTGAGTCGGCACCAGGCTCACTCAGAGCCCCCTGTTGCTCACATGTTTTTGTTTACACATTTTCCTGAGTTTTCCCCGCATTCCCAGCATAAGGCTCTCGTAGATTCAGGCGCAGCTGGGAATTGTATTGACAGAGCATTTGCCCATAGTTTAGGGATACCCATTGTTCCTGTGGATATGCCCTTCCCTGTGCACGCCCTAGATAGTCGACCATTAGGGTCAGGGCTAATTAGGGAGGCCACCGCTCCACTGGGCATGGTTACGCAGGAGGGTCACAAGGAGATAATGTCTTTTCCTTATTGATTCTCCTGCGTTTCCCGTGGTGCTGGGCCTACCCTGGTTGGCCTGTCATGACCCCACTATTTCGTGGCAACAGAGGGCTCTCAAGGGGTGGTCACGAAAGTGCTCGGGGAGGTGTTTAGGGGTTTCCGTCGATGCTACTAAGGTGGAAAGTCCAGAACAGGTCTCCACCGTGCGCATCCCCTCTGAATATGCTGATTTGGCTCTTGCCATCTGTAAGAAGAGGGCGACTCAATTACCAACCCATCGACGAGGGGATTGTGCGATAAATCTCCTGGTAGACGCAGCACTTCCCAGGAGTCACGTGTATCCCCTGTCACAGGAGGAGACATACAGTGCCTTGCGAAAGTATTCGGCCCCCTTGAACTTTGCGACCTTTTGCCACATTTCAGGCTTCAAACGTAAAGATATAAAACTGTATTTTTTGTGAAGAATCAACAACAAGTGGGACACAATCATGAAGTGGAACGACATTTATTGGATATTTCAAACTTTTTTAACAAATCAAAAACTGAAAAATTGGGCGTGCAAAATTATTCAGCCCCCTTAAGTTAATACTTTGTAGCGCCACCTTTTGCTGCGATTACAGCTGTAAGTCGCTTGGGGTATGTCTCTATCAGTTTTGCACATCGAGAGACTGACATTTTTTCCCATTCCTCCTTGCAAAACAGCTCGAGCTCAGTGAGGTTGGATGGAGAGCATTTGTGAACAGCAGTTATGTGATATTAAGATTCTAACAACAGTGTGTTATATACAGTGCCTTCAGAAAGTATTCACCCCACTTGACTTATTCCACATTGTGTTGTGTTACAGCCTGAATTGAAAATCTACACACAATACCCCATAATGACAAGGTGAAAACATGTATTTTTTTGCCAACAAATGGAAAATGAAATACCTATTTTGCATACGTATTCACACCCCTGAGTCAATACATTGTAGAAGCACCTTTGGCAGTGATTACAGCTGTGAGTCTTTCTGGGTAAGTCTCTAAGAGCTTTTCACACCTGGATTGTGCAAAATGTTCTAACTTGTTCAAAAGCTCTGTCAAATTGGTTGTTGATGTTTTTCAGGTCTCGCAATAGATTTTCAAGTAGCTTTAAGACAACTGTAACTCTGCCTCTCAGGAACATTCATTGTCTTCTTGGTAAACAACTCTTGTAGATTTGGCCTTGTGTTTTAGGTTATTGTCCCGCTGAAATATAAATTAATCTCTAAGTGTCTGGTGGAAAGCAGACTGAACCAGGTTTTTCTCAGCGATTTTGCTTGTGCTTAGCACCATTCTGTTTTTTTAAATCCTGAATAACTCTCCAGTCCTTAACGATTACAAGAATAGTTGCAGTTGCAAAGGTTATGTCGATATAGGACTTGTTTTACTGTGGATATAGGACTTGTTTTACTGTGGATATAGATACTTTGTACCTGTTCCCTCCAGCATCTTCACAAGGTCCTTTGCTGTTGTTCTGGGAGTGATTTGCACTTTTCGCACCAAAGTACATGAATCTCTAGGAGACAGAATGCGTCTCCTTCCTGAGCGGTATGATGGCTGCGTGGTCCCATGGTGTTTATACTTGCTTACTCTTGTTTCTACAAATGAACGTGGTACCTTCAGGCATTTGGAAATTGCTCTCAATGATGAACCAGACTTGTGGAGGCCTACTAAATTTTTTCTGAGGTCTTGGATGATTTCTTTTGATTTTCCCATGATGTCAATTAGCCTATCAGAACTTTCTAAAGCCATGACATCATATTCTGGAATTTTCCAAGCCGTTTAAAGGCACAGTCAACTTAGTGTATGTATTCTGACCCACTGGAATTGTGATACAGTGAATTATAAGTGAAATAATCTGTCTGTAAACAATTGTTGGAAAAATTACTTGTGTCATGCACCAAGTAGATGTCCTAACCGACTTGCCAAAACTATAGTGTGTTAACAAGAAATTTGTGGAGGGGTTGAAAAACGAGTTATAATGACTCCAATCTGAGTGTATGTAAACTTCCGAATTCAACAGTACACAATCACAAAGAAATCCATTAATATTTTGTTTCCAAAGGTCATAAGAAACACGATACAAGGCAAATGATTTCAAAAGAACAGAATAGCATGTTTTGACTTTTATACAGTACCAGTCAAAAGTTTGGACACACCTACTCATTACCAGGATTAGTATTTATTTTTACTATTTTATACATTGTAGAATAATAGTGAAAACATCAGAACTATGAAAGTGTTATACAAATCAAAACATATTTTATATTTGACATTCTTCAAAGTAGCCACCCTTTGCCTTGATGACAACTTTGCACACTCTTGGCATTCTCTCAACCAGCTTCATGATGTAGTCCTCTGGAATTAATTTCAATTAACAGGTGTGCCTTCTTAAGAGTTAATTTGTGAAATTTATTTCCTTCTTAATGTGTTTGAGCCATTCAGTTGTGTTGTGACAAGGTAGGGGTGGTATACAGAATATAGCCCTATTTGGTATAAAAAAAATAAGTCAATTTATGGCAAGAACAGCTCAAATAAGCAAAGAGAAACGACAGTCCATCATTTACTTTAAGACATGAAGGTCAATCAATCCGGAAGATTTCAAGAACAGACCCAAAAACCATCAAGCAGTATTGTCACATGTGCTCCCTCTCTGGTCTCTAGGTCACCAGGCCGCTTATTATTGCGCACACCTGTCACCATCGTTATGCGCAACATCAGACTCACTTGGACTCCATCACCTCCTTGATTACCTGCCCTATTTATGTCACTCCCTTTGGTTCCTTCCCCCAGGCATTATTGTTTCTGTTCATGTGTCATGTCTGCGCGTTGTTCGTGTTTCTTATTTTGTATTATGTTGTGTTTAATTATTAAAACACTCACTCCCTGAACTTGTTTCCAGACTCTTAGCACACATTGTTACAGCTACGGTAAAACTGGATCTCACGAGGAATGCCACAGGAAAGAATTAGGATACCTTCAGTAGAGGTACCAGCCTCAAGAATTGCAGCCCAAATAAATGGTTCACAGATTTCAAGTAACAGACACATCTCAACATCAACTGCTCAGAGGAGACTGCGTGAATCAGGCCTTCATGGTCTAATTTCTGCAAAGAAACCACTACTAAAGGACACCAATAATAAGAAGAGACTTGCTTGGGCCAAGAAACACAAGCAATGGTCATTAGACTGGTGGAAATCTGTCCGTTGGTCTGATGAGCCTAAATTTGCGATTTTTGGTTCCAACCGCAGTGTCTTTGTGAGACGCAGAGTAGGTGAATGGATGATCTCCACGTGTGGTTCCCACCACGAAGCATAGAGGAGGAGGTGTGTTGGTGCTTTGCTGGTGACACTGTCAATTATTTATTTAGAACTCAAGGCTCACTTAACCAGCATGGTTACCACAGCATTCTGCAGTGATACGCCATCCCATCTGGTTTGCGCTTAGTGGGACTATCATTTGTTTTACAACAGGACAATGGCCAACACACCTCCAGGCTGTGTAAGGGCTATTTGACCAAGAAGGAAAGTGATGGAGTGCTGCATCAGATGACCTAGCCTCCACAATCACCCAAACTCAACCCAACTGAGAATGGTTTGGGATGAGTTGAACCGCAGAGTGAAGGAAAAGCAGCCAACAAGTGCTCAGCATTTGTGGGAACTCCTTCAAGAATGTTCTAAAAGCATTCCAGGTGAAGCTGGTTGAGATAATGCCAAGCATGTGCAAAGCTGTCATCAAGGCAAAGGGTGGCTACTTTGAAAAATCTCAAATATATTTTATAAAATATGTTTTGATTTGTTTAACACTTTTTTGGTTACTACATGATTCCAGATGTGTTATTTTATAGTTTTGATGTCTTCCCTATTATTCCACAGTGTACAAAATAAAAACTCTTGAATGAGTAGGTATGTCCAAACTTTTGAGTGGTACTGTATATCTGCACTTAGTAGCCAAGGCTATGGCTGCCCCATGTCAATGAAATCAACTTGACATCACAGGCCCTACCACAGTCAACACACAGTAAGTATATAATGGAATAACACAAGAAAATGGAGCCTACTCCATCATGTGAGCCTACTCACATGAGTAATGCATGGAACCACGTTTATTCTAGGAAAAGGTTATATTTTGAAACAGTCCACCAGCGCAATTTGTAGAGTTCTTTGGGCAAAAATAGGATATTAGAAATGTTGGAATCTGCTCCTTTTGATAGGGTACTCTGTAGGATGATATGGAAGAAGTGCAATTTGTTAAGCTCCTGCCCTTCCTTGTTAATGCACACTGTGCAGGTCATCAGTCTTCATTCTCTATTTGACAATTGATAAGTCACCCATCAGACTATTTAATCTTGTCTTTAGGCCACATCTATTATGTCATGACGTTGCCCTCTTTGGGTACAGCAAGCCCCATCACCCACTCCCTGCCTCCCCCTTGCCTCCTTCAACTAGGCTGCTGTGGTCAGAGAGATGTCGTATATTCCTGAGGAGAAGACCCTGCCTCATGGCCACACAGTATAAGAGGCAGAGTGAATTTTCATAGAGAACAAAGGAATTTCTTCCACCTCACAGAACTTGAAGTCCGAACAAATTTCAGGTTCCGGAGAAGGTAAAAAAAGATCGTTGAAGAATCCAGCTACGAACTGGTCCGTTTGTTACAACTTGGGGAAGCTCATGGGAGATGGTGTGGCCACATTACCATAACGCTGTTTATATAATAGCCTCAGATATGAGGTTTACATCTAATTGTTGTATAAGATGAATGAGTGAGTATGATACTGTTTACACAATTTTAAAATGTGATTCTGGACTGTTTAATGAAGGAAACTCCAATTCCCTTTTGAGATTAACTAAATCAGAGGACCACCCCTGAGCTCAGTTAACCACAACAGAGAGAAAGAGGGAGAGAGACAGACAATTCTACAAAAGAAACAAACTTTTCACCAGCGATCAAGACGACACACTGAGCGTAAATATATATATTGATTGCAATTGTTCCCGAATGAGTGAGCGTTCATGTGCAAAGGATTAGCATTCCAGTTGTTAGAACTATCAACTCTGTAGTGACTTCTCAGCGGACCCCCACTCCACGTTTTGTCCACCAAGCCGCGATGCCGGTTTAGCCCACTAGGGCACATTCCCCTTATCATTTCTTGTAAACATATTGACTTTGTTTGTTTGTTCATGCATTTCTGTGAATTACTTAGTTAGTAATAAATACATTATTTAAGACAATTGATGTATGGAATCTTTGATTAAAACTAAGTCTTCAATTTAATGACAATAAAGACACGTCAATTATTATGTGTGAAATTAGTTTCAATATAGTTTAGGTGTCGTTTTTCCTGCTGGGCAGGAAACTTATCTTACAGTTAGAAAATAGACTATCATCTAATTTTAGTATTTACAGTTTATGCGCTTCTGGATAAATCAATACATTTTCTGACCGATTACAATTTACATTTGGTGTCCTGAGGTTCCTATGGCCTATTTTAACATAATAAATGCATTCATTTAGCAATTTCTAATTTATGGAGTATTTATAAAATGTAAATATCAACCGTCATGGCCATTCTAGTAGGATTGGAATTCTGGCGCTCCGAGTGTTAAGTTACTGGAAAATGCACAGTAACGTCTTAACAGTGCAGATCTTGATTGTCACAAGCTCTTACAAAGATTGTAGAATGCGGCGTGGACAAATGAGGTGCTCAACCTTCATCAGCATAATGATAAAACCACTTAAACTGGTAGAACACTTCCACTAACGGTGGGCACAAATGCAATATATTTTAGACCATGCTCCCAAATACGCTGGAGCCCCCGCCAACACATTGCCCCACCTAAATTTGAAAGTGAAGTGTAAGTGTGGTAAACAAGTCATTTTAAAACAATAATACCTTAATTCAAATGTAAAAATACTGTATTGTTACGGCAACTCAGTAAACGGTAACTTACTGTCAAATTACAGGTATTTTTTTAACAGTGTCTGCCATAAGCACATGTGAAGTATCCTATAAGTATAAATGTTTAACCTTTTATTGGTTCTACTTGGAATCAGATTGTTCTTTGTGAAAGGGTTCTAAATGGAACTCAAAAGTGTTCCGCTACAGGGAGATATCAAATTGTTGTACAGTATGTGGCACCCAAAAGGGTTCACCCATAGGGACAAATGATAGAATGTCTATTGGTTCTAATCTTTTGACAATCTTTATCATACTGTCACGTTGGCATAAATGATTCGGGAGACAGACGCAGGAATGCGTAATAGTTTTTTATTTATTTCTTACCCAAATGATGGCGTGCAGTGTAAAGGCACCGGAAAAAAGACCAAACAAACACTATACAATACACAGGGTAGAAACCCAAAACAAAAAAGCGAAGAGTACCTCGAATAAATAACACAATGATTAACCCACGGGATGAGACCCGTAAACATCTGCACAATCCACAATGGCACGAAAGCCAAAACACACAGCACAGAAACTCACACGCACCAACGGACATTGTACCAATAAGCGACCACCCAATGGAAACCAAAGGGCACATATATACAAATACAATTAGTGGTTGTAGCTGGGTTGTAGCTGCAGAAGTTGACTCGTCGGACTGACCCGTTGTGGCAACGTCGGACAACCCAGTTGCAGCGTCGTCGGATGGGCCATTCCCGCTGTCTCCCTTAATGGTAATTTATTCTGTCACGCTGGTATGAATGATTTGGGAGACAGGCGCAGGAATGCGTAATAGTTTATTATTTATTTTATTATTTATTTTACCCACACGGCGTGCCGTGTAAAGGCACAAGGAAAAAGACCAAACAAACACTATACAAAACACAGGGTTGAAACCCAAACAAAAGAGCGAGGAGTACCTCAAATAAATAACACAAGCTCACAATGATTATTGGTCCCAAGTCATAAGACTCCTGAACAGGTAATCACTACCAGGACTATTTGCAATGTGTGCCCCGCCCCTTCCAACCCCTCTTTTACGCTGCTGCTACTCTCTGTTTATCATATATGCATAGTCACTTTAACTATACATTCATGTACATACTACCTCAATTGGCCCGACCAGAAATCTTGCTTGTTTGTAGGTGACCAAATACTTATTTTCCACCATAATTTGCAAATAAATTCATTAAAAATCATACAATGTGATTTTCTGGAATTTTTTTCTCATTTTGTGTGTCATAGTTGAAGTGTACCTATGATGAAAATTACAGGCCTCTCTCATCTTTTTAAGTGGGAGAACTTGCACAATTGGTGGCTGACTAAATCATTTTTTGCCCCACTGTATATACTGTACTCTATATCATCTACTGCATCTTTATGTAATACATGTATCACTAGCCACTTTAAACTATGCCACTGTTTACATACCCTACATTACTCATCTCATATATATATACTCTACTCGATACCATCTACTGCATCTTGCCTATGCCGTTCTGTACCATCACTCATTCATATATCTTTATGTACATATTCTTTATCCCTTTACACTTGTGTGTATAATGTAGTAGTTGTGGAATTGTTAGGTTAAATTACTCGTTGGTTATTACTGCATTGTCGGAACTAGAAGCACAAGCATTTCGCTACACTCGCTAACCATGTGTATGTGACAAATCAAATTTGATTTGATTTATGAATAAACATTCTGTGTAAAGTGTCTGTTGCTTCCACAGTTCCGTCTAACTGATGATATGAAATTTCATAACTAGAAACACTTGTAGTGTGTGTCCATGTAGGTGAATCAGATGACAAGCAGTGCCCCACACACGCAACATTGAACATGGACTGTTTAATGGTTCCACAGTGCCTCTAGATTCTACTGTTTCTATGGTTCCCATTGAAAGGCAACAGGTGGCAACAGATGAAGAGAGAGAGAGGGGAGCAGTGGGGTGGAAAGGTATAATGGGAAGGAAGTGACTGTACAGGGTGTATGTATGTGTGTGTGTGCGTGCGAGCATGTCTGAGTGTCACTGAGATAGAGGTTTAAATTGCAAGGCGATTTATCTTCATTTTTAAAGAGAATACCAATTATCTCATAAGAACAGACTGTCCCTCTTAAGAATGAATACTGGCCTCCCGGGTGGTGCAGTGGTTAAGGGCGCTGTACTGCAGCGCCAGCTGTGCCATCAGAGTCCCTATGTTCGCGCCCAGGCTCTGTCGTAACTGGCCGCGACCGGGAGGTCCGTGGGGCGACGCACAATTGGCCTAGCGTCGTCTGGGTTAGGGAGGGATTGGTCGGTAGGGATCTCCTTGTCTCATCGTGCACCAGCGACTCCTGTGGCGGGCCGGGCGCAGTGCGTGCTAGCCAAGGTTGCCAGGTGCACGGTGTAGCCTCCGACACATTGGTGCGGCTGGCTTCCGGGTTGGATGCGCGCTGTGTTAAGAAGCAATATGGCTGGTTGGGTTGTGTATCGGAGGACATTCAGCCTTCGTCTCTCCCGAGCCCGTACGGGAGTTGTAGCAATGAGACAAGATAGTAGCTACTACAACAATTGGATACCATGAAATTGGGGAGAAAAAGGGGTAAAAAAAATAAAAAATAAATAAAGAATGAATACTGGCCCTTAATTAAGTAGAATGATCATTACACATTTGCAGTTTTGTCACACAACACAATGCCTCAGATGTCTCAAGTTTTGAGGGAGCGTGCAATTGGCATGCTGACTGCAGGAATGTCCACCAGAGCTGTTTCCAGAATATTGAATGTTAATTTTTATACCATAAGACACCTCCAACATTGTTTTAGAGAATTTGGCAGTATGTCCAACCGGCTCCACAACAGCAGACCATGTATAACCACACCAGCCCACGTATAACCACACCAGCCCAGGACCTCCACATCCGGCTTCTTCACCTGCGGGATCGTCTGAGACCAGCCACCCGGACAGCTGATGAAACTGAGGAGTGTTTCTGTTATAAAGCCATTTTGTGGGGAAAAACTAATTCTGATTGGCTGGGCCTGGCACCAACCACTGGGGAGATTAGGACCTAATTCATTCATTCCAAATAACTGATTTCCTTATATGGATTGTAACTCAGTAAAATCATTGAACTTGTTGCATGTTGCGTTTATACTTTTGTTCAGTATATATCACTGCCAAAGTATTGGCTTGGTGGCCAAAACAATTATCTCCATTGAAAAAGATCATTAAAGATAATTTTAAGGGTCATAAACAGTCAAAATCATGTTTTTCATGACATTGGATGATATTTGAATGCAACCAGATCAAAGTATGAAATATGACTGTTGCTTCTACAGTAATAAAGTTTGATCATAAAGTTACTGGTCCCCTCCCCTATGTCAAACACTTGGATTCAGGAGGCTGGATTATTAAGGGGATAGGGGATAGGATATTTTAATACACCAATCTTAACATTATATTATCTTACCTAATTTAAATAAGTACCGCCTTGTAACCAACATCAGAGAAGGCGTGTTTGTGGAGGGGCGCAGTTTATATAACTAGATAGTTACTCTACTGGTGGAAAATGTAATAGTAGGGTGTCAGCAAATATAATTAAACGTTTACACTATTAATCTATGACAGATAGTTGTGTCTGGTGTTAGCTAGTTACTAGCTAGCTCTTCAGCCAGCATGGAATGAAAGGGGGGGAAGGGTCATTCAAAACTCTGACGCAGTTGTCATGTCAACACATCCGTCAGTGCTGCTGTGAACCGCATCACAAGAAACATGCCAAATGGGAGATGTATAAAAACAAATGACATCATTGATGCAATTTGAATGTTGTTTGAGCTGCTTTGTGTATCACCAAATGTGCTGGAGATGATTTCACTGCTCACTGCATTCAAGTTTCTTGACATAGGCATTTCAAAGAGCTGTCAGTCAAGGTGAGCTCAAGAATATAAACTCCTCGCCCACTCAGTCTCTATTTTCAAAAATCTGATACCCAAATTTTAAGCACTTCTATCCCCAACAAATATTATGGGTGATATTTTAGTCACTCAAACGGCTATTATACATGGGAATCAGAATCACTTTTTAGGACATTTAAGAATCCTCTGAAAGGCCAAACTATGTGGATAGAGTTTAAGTCAGGAAATATGTGCGAGTTGTGTTTGTTTTGATTAATCTTGTTGTATGTATTGTATTGATATTATTTATTGTGTGTTCATGTTCACAGGGCTCCTTAGCAAATGAGACCCTGGTCTCAATGGTGACCTACCCTGTAGAAATAAAAGTTACAAAAATGGTTAAAATTATAATGTCATATGTCAAATTAAGAACCAATTTGGCCAACCTGTAGACTAGGAATTGTCAGGCATTATATGCATTTGAGCATAGATGCAAGATGCATGCATCTCTGAAATACATTGTAAGAGATATAAAAATAGAGATAGAGAGAAAATGGGTGAGTGAGCGGAAGAGAGAGAGAGACAGAGAGGGAGATGGATGTCAGCAAGTAGGGGAACACTGCTTGAAGAAAATGAGAACATCCTGGCCTCATTTGGAACAAAAGAGCAGAGAACAATGACAGTTGACATAGTCACTATACTCCTCTAAAGAACTTGCCTTCACTCGGTGTCTTTGAGATGTATTTAGGGCTACAGTCACAGTGAGATACTCTGTGAGATATGAATAGCCTCCATTCATGTTTCGAGTCGGTCTTAAAAAAAGCTGCCAATGGTGATGATATGCATTCAGCTCCAAGTAAACAACTTTGACTGCTGCTAATAGATCACTGCTGAGAGAAAGAGAAAGAGCCTAAAAGAGAAGCTGACATTTTTTAACAATAACATCTCATATTTGTTTTATTCAATACTGGCAAATGGCTTCTGGCAGCTTCTATACACATTATTTAAAAAATAGTATAGAAATACAATAGTATAGAGTATCTCTCCCTTACATTAACCTCAGATCTTAAAGATTTGAAAAGCAGAAACTAGACAGAGTTAGGAGAGGGTTGACGGCCACTTCAAAACGATGTCTCCTGCTCTGACGGAGGTTGTCCCTCTCTGATCTCTAACATCTCACTCCTCTAGGGAAACTCCTGAGCTGTGACACCAAACACATGCATCACACACCCAAACACATACACACATACCACACACTCACACATTCCCTGATACCTATGACACTATCATACTGTTTACACACACATATTCACTGACACCTATGAGGTAACATGATAAAAAGAAGCATGAACAGTGTTTTAGGGAGAGGGGCTGAAGCACGTGAGGTGCTTTGATCCTATGAGGGATTTAGAATAATCTAGAGGTCATGGCGGGTTGATCCCAGGGCCGTCACTCAGACTAGAGATCACCAAGGTCCCACAGATAAGAAGGTTTTAGGTTGTAGTTATTATAGGAATTATAGGACTATTTCTCTCTATTATACCATTTGTATTCTATATATGTTTGACTATTGGATGTTCTTATAGGCACTTTAGTATTGCCAGTGTAACAGTATAGCTTCAGTCCCTCTCCTCGCCCCTACCTGGGCTCGAACCAGGAACACATCGACAACAGCCACCCTCGAAGCATCGTTACCCATCGCTCCACAAAAGCCACGGCCCTTGCAGAGCAAGGGAAACAACTACTCCAAGTCTCAGAGCAAGTGACGTCACCGATTGAAACGCTATTAGCGCACACCCCGCTAACTAGCTAGCCATTTCACATCGTTTACACCAGCCTAATCTCGGGAGTTGATAGGCTTGAAGTCATAAACAGCTCAATGCTTGAAGCACAGCGAAGAGCTGCTGTCAAACGCACGAAAGTGCTGTTTGAATGAATGCTTACGAGCCTGCTGGTGCCTACCAGCACTCAGTCAGACTGCTCTATCAAATATCAAATCATAGACTTAATTATAACATAATAACACACAGAAATACGAGCCTTTGGTCATTGATATGGTCGAATCCGGAAACTATAATTTCGAAAAAACAAAACGTTTATTCTTTCAGTGAAATATGGAACCGTTCCGTATTTTATCTAACGGGTGGCATCCCTAAGTCTAAATATTGTTGTTACATTGTACAACCTTCAACGTTATGTCATATTTATGTACAATTCTGGCAAATTAATTACGGTCTTTGTTAGGAATAAATGGACTTCACACAGTTCGCAACGAGCCAGGTGGCCCAAACTGCTGCATATACCCGAACTGCTTGCACGGAACGCAAGAGAAGTGACACAATTTCCCTAATTATAAGAAATTCATGTTAGCAGGCAATATTAACTAAATATGCAGGTTTAAAAATATATACTTGTGTATTGATTTTAAAGAAAGGCATTGATGTTTATGGTTAGGTTTGGTGCACTGACAGTGCTAAATCATCACCTATTTGGCGAAGCTGGCTGTGATTCGATAAGAAATTAACAGGCACCACATCGATTATATGCAACGCAGGACACGCTAGATAAACTAGTAATATCAACCATGTGTAGTTAACTAGTGATTATGTTAAGATTGATTGTTTTTTATAAGATACGTTTAATGCTAGCTAGCAACTTACCTTGGCTTCTTGCTGCCCTCGCGTAACAGGTAGTCAGCCTGCCACGCAGTCTCCTCGTGGAGTGCAATGTAAGGCAGGTGGTTAGAGCGTTGGACTAGTAACCGGAAGGTTGCAAAAACAAATCCCCGAGCTGACTAGGTAAAAATCTGTCGTTCTGCCCCTGAAAAAGCCAGTTAACCCACCGTTCCTAGGCCATCATTGAAAATAAGAATGTGTTCTTAACTGACTTGCCTAGTGTAAATAAAAAAATAAAAAATAAACTTTTATTTTGTATTTTTAAATCGGCAAATCGGTATTCCAAAATATCGATTTCCGATTGTTATGGAAACTTGAAATCGGCCCTAATTAATCGGCCATTCCGATTAATCGGTCGACCTCTAGTACATACACATGCAGGCAGGCACACACACAAACACGTGCAGGTAGACACACACACACGTAGGCACTAGGCAGACACATACTCATACCCTAGCCTTACACCTCTGCCAATTTCACTCTAATGCGCACAGTCCTGCATTGACATGCACACACACCTCAACATCCCATTTTCACAAAAACACACCCACCCAACACACACACACACACTCACCGAGAGAGAGAGTTGCTCTGACCTGTTAGCACGCAAGACCGGCCTGACCTTACACAGATCGTGACCAGAAGAAAGCCTTTAGCCCATCATGAGTTTAACTCAATTGAGGCCACACATCACGAGGCACTTATACTCACACATAATGATAGCATCCAAAATGGCACCCTATTCCCTTTATAGTGCACTATGGGCCTTGGTCAAAAGTAGTGCCCTGTATAGGGAATACAGTGCCATTTGTGACACAGTATAATGCCTTTCACACATCACTTCAGAACATCACAGATCATGAATGACTAAAGGCCTAATCTTCTTATTAGATTACTAATACTTAAGAGAATAAGGCTTCTCTCTTTAAATAACATTCAGAGCTTAAGTCAAGCTAAAGTCTCCTCTATCTGTTAGATAATGATTAATATAAGAACATGTATTTTCTGTCGGTTTGATAATGATTAATATGCATTTATGGAATCCTTTCTGTCCCTGTTGGGAGGAATACACATTTTTTTATAATTTGAATTTTTGGGGTGCATCATGTTCCTCCTAAAAGTAGCTTGACTCATATGCGTCCCAAATGGCTCCCTATACCCTATATCAGTGTTATACAACTCTAGTCCACGAGTACCCCCAACTGTAGCCCTGGACAAGCACACTTGATTCAACTTGTCAAATAATCATCAAGCCCTCATTTAGTTTAATCAAGTGAGTTTGTCTGGGGCTACCCAACATTTTTTTGCTGATGGGGGTACCAACGGACTGGAGTTGGGAAACACTGCCCTATATAGTGCAATACTCTTGACCAGATCTGGTCAAAAGTAGTGCACTATATAGGGAATAGGCTACAATTTGGTCCCTGATAAATACCTTGGTAGCTAGAACAATTAGTCTGTCTGCCACCCATTAAAAACCACAAATGGCATAAATGATTAGTATATACAGTTGAAGTCGGAAGTTTACATACACATTAGCCAAATACATTTCAACTCAGTTTTTCACAATTCCTGACATTTAATCCTAGTAACAATTCCCTGTCTTAGGGGGTGGAGCTAGCATGTTGGAGTGAACGGCTGTGCGTGAGAGGCTCCTGCAACTTTTTTGCGAAATAATCTAATTTAACCTACTTTATGGCACTTTTTACAACAAACGTTTCTTTCTAATACAAGATTGTAACTTTTTATATGAAAATGCTGAGCAATAAGCGACCAAAGGACAATAAATCCACAGCGGAGGCCTACTCCCCACTAAACAACGAGACAGACATGGTGGGAGGCACATGCAACAACGTGACACTTACAGAACTGGGCTTTGGGGGAGCTACGTGTTGCTATAGCTGAGGATCTTAAGGCCACTATTGCTGAACTGGACACCAAAATCGAGAGCATCATTCGAACGGTCGCTTCGCATGGCCAGAGTATTGTGGACCTTGAGAAAGCTTCTGAATTCAACACTGGTAGGATCGACGAGTTAGAGAAGCTATGCACGTCATTGCAGGATAGTGTGCTTTCTGTGAAAGTGGTGGACCTGGAGGGCCGATCCAGACGTAATAACCTTCGCGTTGTTGGTCTGGCAGAGGGGGTAGAGGCGGGCTCTCGCCCCAACGACTTCTTCACCAAGCTATTGAAGGATGCAATGGGATCGGATGTTTTGGATTCGGATCCCCAGCTGGACCGCGCACATCGCTCCCTTGTCCCAGTGCCTGGACCGGGCCAACGTCCTCGCCCAGTAATCATCTGTTGTCACAGTTTCAAGACCAAGGATCTTATCCTGCGTGAAGCTCGAATGAGGGGCAACTTGTCACATAAAGGGCATCCATTCCGTGTATATGAGGATTATGCGCCCGATGTGGCAAAGCATCGCGACGACTACAGAGATGTCATGACCAAACTCTACAAACTCCATCTTCGCCCAGCCTTGCTCTTCCCTGCAAGACTAAGAATTACCCTGCCTTCCGGTGAGAAGATTTGGCTCTCCTCGGTTTTGGACGCAGAGAAGTTTATCCGGGGATATACACCAATCCCCCGTACAGGTTAGAGTGCCTTGTTATTGCGTGTTAGGGTCTGCTCATGGACTCGAATCCATACTATACCATATTGGGTGAAAACGTATTAAACGGGCTCAACAAGGGCTACCGAACATGTAAGACGCTAAACAGACCAATGGATGGCGGTCAGAGCTCTCATTTAACGTTACATTCACTTTCATCCCGGCTGTGCTCAGAGCGATGCATATTTTTTACTTCCAGGTTTGATCACTGACACCTTCGGACGGATATACTTATATTCCCCTACTTTTGTTTTGTTTCGTTATTTATTTTACAATCCTTACATTATTCTTACTACATACCATTTATTTATTGCTTGCAGGGGACTGGGGGTGATGGTTGGGAGGGGAGAGACACCTGGTTAGCAGGTTGATGTTTTGTGCCGTTCTGCCTTTGTCTGGCCGTGGGCCTCTCTCCCGACTAGAGTCCCACCAGCCCTCTGTAGTGCTTATGTCTGTGTAGGTGTGCGTACATATAATTACTACTTTGTACTTTTCTCTTAGCATTTTAGTATTATGTATGTGTAGATTTTAAATCAGTGTAGATTGTTATTCTGGGGTATGAATGTTTGTATGTGTATATGTGCATATGGATTATATTCTTTAAATATATATTTTTATATATGATTTTTTTGTGTGGGTATGTATACATACATATGTATGTATGTGTATGTGTGTATGCATGTGTGTATGTATATATAGGTATGTGTATGTATATGTGTGTGTATGTATACATATGTGTATGTGTGTGTGTATATGTATGTATGTATGTGTGTATGTATGTATATGTGTGTATGTGTGTGTGTATATATATATATATGTATATATTTGTATTTATTTTTTTTTAAACTTTTTTTTTTAATTGGGGGAACATTTAATTAAACAAATCCTTGTTCCGATCTCCTGACCCACAGTATGTAAAGGTACGGCTGACTATGTCGGTTGCGGATGGTTTATTTTTTGACCGGCAGTGCTTAGCAATATAATCTTGAGGCTATATCTTGCTTATCTCTGGGATTGACCCAGGATGACGCTTAAATGCGCAATATGTTTAAGTTGCAACTTATTCTGTTTAGGTTTATTAGATGCTAACTGAACACTTAACTCGCGGGAGCCTCCTCAGTTCATATGTTAGTAGAAGTTCTAGGATAGTGAGAGGTGAACGTATAGTTGGGATTTTATTTTTGTTTTACCTCTTGTTCGAGGTCGCGCCGTGCTTTTTTGGCATCGGCCAGACAATGTGTTTATTATTTTTATTTTTCCTTTTTTTTCTCTCCTGTTTGTGCATGCCTGTTAAATGTGGGTTGATGGGAGGGGTAAGTGTTGGGGAAATTAGGGGAACAGGGTGGGAAGTAAAGGTGCTCGCAGGGGGGGAGGGGTGGGTTGGATACTGCTCGGGTGTAGGTGCTACATATGCTGATCGTGATGGTTTGGTGTGGTGGTGTTTCTTACCTTTTTATCAAGTTACATGGTATGCAGGCCACCATAGGAACTACAAACGAGAGGAGGGCGGGGCTTACATTCACTTCCTGGAATGTCAAGGGTTTAAACGAACCAATTAAGAGGGGCAAGGTCCTAGCCAACTTGAAAGCACTCTCGTCTGATATTATATTTTTGCAAGAAACCCATCTGAAGAATAACTCTCATAGCAGACTTAAGTGTAGGTGGGTGGGGCAAGTGTATCACTCTAACTTCTCTGCCAAAACGAGAGGCACAGCGATTCTGGTACGGAAAGGAATTCCCTTTCTACATAAAACCACTATTGCGGATAAAGAGGGTCGGTATGTGATCGCAATAGGAGAAATCCTTGCCCTGATTCCAGATATCTCCCATACTAACCTGGTCATTGGAGGGGACCTTAACTGTGTGCTAGACCAATATTTGGATAGATCCTCTACCCGGCGAACCCCTACCTCCTATTCAAGCGAATTCTTGAATACCTACATAAAAAATTAGAACTTATTTGATATATGGAGGATCGCTAACCCTACGGGTAGGGAATACTCCTTTTACTCTCATGTTCACAAGGTTTACACTCGAATTGACTACTTTTTGTTGGATGCTAGACTACTCCCCTATACCTGTAATGCGAGGTATCATGATATTATAATCTCGGACCACAGTCCACTCACCTTCTCCCTGAGATTGGGTGACATTGTACCAAACGAGAGGGTCTGGAGGTTGAATCCTCAGCTCCTAACAGAACCAACATTCTGTGAATATCTTAAAGACCAAATTACATTTTTCTTTGATACCAACGACAACACAGAGACCTCCCCAGCATTATTGTGGGAAACACTGAAGGCTTATCTGAGAGGCTGTATCATCTCCTTTCAGGCTGCCAGGAGTAGGCAAAACAGAGGAAAACTGGAAGAACTGGAGGGACAAATTCACTTACTGGATAGGGAGAATGCTAGCCACCCATCTATGGAGAAACATACAAATATTACCTCTTTAAAATTTGAATATAATCAGATTCTCTCAGATAAAATTGCTAAATCTTTTCTCTATGCCAAGCAAAAATATTTTGAGTTTGGTGACAAACCACACAAATTACTCGCCAGACAACTTCGAAAAAATGTGAGTGACCGAATGATTCACAGGGTTAAATCTGCATCTGGGGAATTACTCTCTTCCCCCAAAGACATCAATGACAGATTCTGGCAGTTTTATGAGACTCTATATACATCCAAAGCGGATCCTAACCCCTTAATTATGCAAAGATTTTTGGAGGACTGTAACCTTCCTGCCCTGAACCAGGAAGATTCTAACTTCCTGAATAAGGAAATATCTCTTGATGAAATTCGAGAAACAATTAAATCTCTAAAGAGTGGCAAGACCCCGGGCCCAGATGGATACCCTGGTGAAATCTATAAAACATTCAGCAACATGCTCTCTCCCTACCTGCACAAAATGTTGGTTCAGGCCAATGAGGATGGAGCTCTCCCTTCTACTTTGGACGAAGCGTTCATTACAGTTATACATAAGAAGGGTAAAGATCCAGAAGAGGTAGGGTCATACAGACCAATATCTCTCCTTAATACAGACCAAAAGATTTTAGCAAAAACTCTGGCTAACAGGCTTAGCACTTTAATTGGCAAATTGGTCCATTCGGATCAGACCGGCTTTATCCCTAACAGAAACTCATTCTTCAATCTCAGGCGCCTCTTCAATATTATGTATTCTCAGAGGTTACCCAACGTGGACCTTGCCGTCATATCTCTTGACGCCGAAAAGGCCTTTGACCAAGTTGAGTGGCCCTATCTATTCAAGGTCCTACAGAAATGTAATATTGGAGATAGGTTCATAAATTGGATCCAGCTTTTATATAGGAACCCCTGTGCCAGAATACTCACTAACCAATCATTGTCGCCCCGATTTAACCTCAACAGGGGGACAAGGCAGGGTTGTGCGCTGTCGCCTATGCTCTTCGCCCTAATTATCGAACCGCTCGCTCAGACGATTAGATCTCATGCAGCAATACACGGCTATAATACTAAAGATACTCTAAATAAGATCGCCCTATACGCAGATGACATCCTCCTCTATGTAACAGAACCCCAGGCTAGTATCCCAGCTATTCTTGATGTGATCAATTTGTTTGGTACCTTCTCGGGATACAGAATAAATTGGAACAAGAGTGAATTAATGCCCATACGGTCGCAAAATACCTCCTGGCTAGAACATCTCCCATTTAAGTTATCTTCAGAAAAATTTACCTACCTAGGAATTGTAGTTACCCAACAATACTCCTTACTATTTAAAGAGAATTTCCCCTCTCTGATACAAAAACTCAAAGCAAACATACTATTTTGGAGAACTCTCCCAATTGCTCTGCTCGGAAGAATTAATGCCATTAAAATGGTCTTCCTCCCACAACTGCTCTACCTATATCAGAACATCCCAGTATTCATACCTAAATCCTTTCATAAACAACTGGACTCAATTATCAATCCTTTCATCTGGGATTATAAAACACACAGGATAGGTAAAAAACACCTCTGTAAATCCAAGATGGAAGGAGGATTGTCTCTCCCAAATTTTATATTTTATTACTGGGCCGCTAACCTCCGCGTTGTTACGTTTCTGTTGGATGACGTACTTCCGGCATCCAGCTGGCTTGGTATGGAGCGTGAGGAGTGTCACCCCTTCTCTATTGGCGCTGTGATTGTGTCGCCTGTCAATCTGGAGATGTCACTTTATTGTAACAATCCTATGATACATAGCACAGTCCGAATCTGGAAGCAAATTAAAGTCCACTTTGAGCTTAGACCAATGTCATTCATGCTCCCTGTCGCCAGGAATCCCTCCTTTGCCCCTTCTAACCTTGATAACACCTTTGAGCGATGGGGAGAGTTGGGGATAAGTACCATAGGGGATTTATACATAGAAGGGACCTTTGCTTCCTTTGAGTTGCTGAGGGAAACTTATAATCTTCCCAGAAGTAATTTTTTCAGATACCTACAAATTAGAGACTACGTTAGAAAACACCTCACAACATTTGGGAATGCTAAACCTTCCATGTTTGACGGATGCATAAAAATATGCCCCACCTCAGATAAACTGATATCGCGTCTATATGATGATTTTCAATCTGTTAGCACACCTTCTACAGATGCCATCAAGGCAAAATGGGAGGAAGAACTAGGGACTGACATCTCAGTGGCAGACTGGGAAGAGAGCTTGGAGTATATCCACACATGCTCCATTAATTCCAGACATCGTCTCATACAATTCAAGGTATTACACAGATTACACTATTCCAAAACTAAACTGCATAGGATATTTCCTGACACATCCCCTACATGTGATAAATGTCAGGCAGCGCAGGGTACACTACTCCACTGCTTTTCCCTATGCTCTAGCTTGCATGGTTATTGGTGTGGAATTTTTGGGATCCTCTCTGAAGTTTTGGAGACTTCAATAGATCCAGACCCGCTTCTGATAATCCTGGGAGTATCTGAGTCCCTAAACGGATTAACCAACCCCCCAAAACAACTAATCTCGTACGGTCTCATCTCGGCAAAAAAACTAATCTTGTTGTTTTGGAAAAGGAGGGAAGCGCCCTCTACCAAATTATGGCTCAGTGAATTGGCAAACACTGTACATAAATTATCAACATTTGATCAAATCTGGCAGCCTTTCCTCTCCTACTTGGACGAGTCGGCGCTGTGAATTTGTACTTATTAACGCACTCTCAATTGTAATATTTTAATCTACCTTTGGGCAGCATGTGCTGGCCCTGCCACCCGAGCAGTTGGGAGGGGGGAATAGGGGGGAACAGGGGGGGGGGGGGGGGATAGGGGGGACAGGGGGGACATCTTCCCTCTTTCTTTCTACGTGTCCTTGTTTTGTATGTCATGTTTTGTATTATTTGTTCTGCACCCAGAATTCTGGGTCTTGATGTTCCTGTATGCTCTTTTATTTTTAGATAAGAATTATATACCTGTCTTGTATACCTATACACCATTCTTGTGTGTGTTCAATAAAACATATTTGAAACAAAAACAATTCCCTGTCTTAGGTCAGTTAGGATCACCACTTCATTTTAAGAATGTGCAATGTCAGAATAATAGTAGAGAGAATGATTTATTTCAGCTTTTATTTCTTGCATCACATTCCCAGTGGGTCAGAAGTTTGGAAGTATGCTTGGGGTCAATGTCCATTTGGAAGACCCATTTGCGACCAAGCTTTAACTTCCTGACTGATGTCTAGAGATGTTGCTTCAATATATCCACATAATTTTCCTACCTCATGATGGCATATATTTTGTGAAGTGCATCAGTCCTTCCTGCAGCAAAGCAACCCCATTATGGCCAAACAGTTCTATTTTTGTTTCATCAGACCAGAGTACATATTCTAAAAAGTATGATCTTTGTGCAGTTGTGCAGTTGCAAACCGTAGTCAGGCTTTTTTTATGGTGGTTTTGGAGCAGTGGCCTCTTCCTTGCTGAGCAGCCGTTCAGGTTATGTCGATATAGGACTCGTTTTACTGTGGATATAGATACTTTTGTACCTGTTTTCGCCAGCATATTCACAAGGTCCTTTGTGTTTCTGGATCGATTTGCACTTTTCACCCCAAAGTAAGTTTGGGGAGACGGAACGCGTCTCCTTTCTGAGCGGTATGACGGCTTTTTTTTTTTTTTATTGTTTATACAGATGAACGTGGTACCTTCAGGCATTTGGAAATTGCTCCCAAGGATGAACCAGACTTGTGGATGTCTACAATTTTTTGGCTAATTTCTTTTGATTTTCCTATGATGCCAAGCAAAGAGGCACTGAGTTTGAAGGTAGGCTTTGAAATACATCCACAGGTACACCTCCAATTGACTCAAATGATGTCAATTAGCCTATCAGAAGCTTCTAAAGCTATGACATCATTTTCTGGAATTTTACAAGCTGTTTAAAGGCACAGTCAACTTAGTGTATGTAAACTTCTGACCCACTGGAATTATGATACAGTAAATTATAAGTTAAATAATCTGTCTAAACAATTGTTGGAAAAATTACTTGTGTCATGCACAAAGTAGATGTCCTAACCGACTTGCCAATACTATAGTCTGTTAACAAGAAATTTGTGGAGTGGTTGAAAAATGTGTTTTAATGACTACAACTTGAGTGTATGTAAACTTCTGACTTCAACTGTATAAAAAAAATATTAGTTTCAATTAAAGTCAAAAGGTTTGACAGCAATGCCGCATAAAATTCAAGTCAATTGGGAACAGATCTGTAATGTTCCAATACTTTGGCATGGGGTCTATGAATTGATATATAAAAATACAAATGACACATCAACCAGTTTGTTTAAATTTTAAATATTATATAAAAGATTTGCTACAAAACAAATGCCTAATATATGGGACATTGAACGGTCAGCCTTGTGCAGACTCTGCTACGCGGAAACAGAATCAATAAGACATCTCTTCTGGTCCTGTCTATTGGTGGGACGCTTTTGGAGTCAGGTTCAGGAATGGTTATTATGTCCTAATATAAGGGTTCAGAAGGACCTGCATGGTTATTCTGTCCTAATATGAGGGTTCAGAAGGACCTGCAAATGGGATCTGAAAACCATGATCATTCAACGGGAAAAATAATAATTTTTTATAATAATTTTTATGGCAATATCGGTAGAAAAGTTACAAATAGGCAGGTTCAAGACCCTCGTAACACATCACAGTAAAATATATTGTACTGGGAAAGATGGGTTTATCTGTGGACATGGGGGGGTTGGAGTTAAGATCAGAATGAATAGTGGATTGGCCACTGTGGGTGAAAATACAGCCCTTGAAGAATAAGGAATTTAGGAATAAATGTATACATTTTTTTTTAAAATCACACTCTCTTATTTCTTTATTGATTATTTCTATATTTTTTTGTCTCTCACGCTCCCTTTCTTTCCATCCCACTCTTTCTTTTTCCATTCCAGTCCACTTTCCATCTCTATCTTTCTTCCCTTGCTGTTTCTTTCCCTCTCCATCTCTATTTTTCAGCCCACTCTTTTGTCTATATCCTTACATTTCCGGGCAGGGAATATCCTGCAATAATTGGCTGTTGAGACTGTTCTGTTCAGTTTAGTTTACAGTTTTTTCTAATTGCTTAGGCACGATCTTTGAAACTATAGGCTATTTTTGCAAAACTCTACACACTAACCACAAAACCTTACACCAAACCAGCAAAACATTATACATCTCTTGCAAAAGCAAACAATTCTTGCAAAACTCTTCAAATTCTTAATTTTTTTTTTTTTTTTTTGCATCAATACAGTACACACAAACCATAATTTGAATAAGCACACGAAGCACCAACTACACACTGATAGTATACATGAAAAACACTTTTTCTGTGTGCAGGGCATAGCAGTTTGCAATAAGTTTTGTCATACATGTAGTAAACACACATACGCACAGGTATCCAAATGTGTAAAGTATGGATGTGTATTCTGAACATAACACACTATCTCTGCCTAGTCATCGCCATTTTACCTGCTGTTGTTGTGTTAGCTGATTAGCTGTTGTTGTCTCACCTGTTATTTTAGCTAGCTCTCCCAATCAACACCTGCGATTACTTTATGCCTCACTGTATGTCTCTCTCAATTGTCAATATGCCTTGTATACTGTTGTTCAGGTTAGTTATCATTGTTTTAGTTTACAATGGAGCCCCTAGTTCCACTCTTCATACCTCTGATACCTCCTTTGTCCCACCTCCCACACATGCAGTGACCTCACCCATTACAACCAGCATGTCCAGAGATACAACCTCTCTTATCATCACCCAGTGCCTGGGCTTACCTCCGCTGTACCCGCACCCCACCATACCCCTGTCTGCGCATTATGCCCTGAATATATTCTACCATGGCCAGAAATCTGCTCCTTTTATTCTTTGTCCCCAACGCTCTAGGCGACCAGTTTTGATAGCCTTTAGCTGCACCCTCATACTACTCCTCCTCTGTTCCGCGGGTGAAGTGGAGGCCCTGCATGTCCCCAGGCACCCTCATTTGTTGACTTCTGTGATCGAAAAAGCCTTGGTTTCATGCATGTCAACATCAGAAGTCTCCTCCCTAAGTTTGTTTTACTCACTGCTTTAGCACACTCTGCTAACCCTGATGTCCTTGCCGTGTCTGAATCCTGGCTTAGGAAAGCCACCAAAAATTCTGAGATTTCCATACCCAACTATAACATTTTTTGTCAAGATAGAACTGCCAAAGGGGGAGGAGTTGCCGTCTACTGCAGAGATAGCCTGCAAAGTAATGTCATACTTTCCAGGTCCATACCCAAACAGTTCGAACTACTAATTTTAAAAATGACTCTCTCCAGAAATAAGTCTCTCACTGTCGCCACCTGCTACCGACCCCCCTCAGCTCCTAGCTGTGCCCTGGACACCATTTGTGAATTGATCGCCCCCCATCTAGCTTCAGAGTTTGTTCTGTTAGGTGACCTAAACTGGGATATGCTTAACACCCCGGCAGTCCTACAATCTAAGCTAGACGCCCTCAATCTCACACAAATCATCAAGGAACCCACCAGTTAAACCCTAAAACTGTTAACAAGGGCACCCTCATAGACGTTATCCTGACCAACTGGCCCTCCAAATACACCTCCGCTGTCTTCAACCAGGATCTCAGCGATCACTGCCGCATTGCCTGTATCCGCTACGGGTCCGCAGTCAAACAAACTTGTTCTCCACTAGCCTACCTGATTAAATAAAGATGAAATAAATAAAATTAATAAAAAACGACTACCCCTCATCACTGTCAAACGCTCCCTAAAACACTTCTGCGAGCAGGCCTTTCTATTCGACCTGACACGGGTATCCTGGAAGGATATTGACCTCATCCCGTCAGTTGAGGATGCCTGGTCATTCTTTAATAGTAACTTCCTCACCATCTTAGATAAGCATGCTCTGTTCAAAAAATGCAGAACTAAGAACAGATATAGCCCTTGGTTGACTCCAGACCTGACTGACCTCGACCAGCACAAAAACATCCTGTGGCGGACTGCAATAGCATCGAACTGTTCAGGGAAGTCAGGAACCAATACACGCAGTCAGTCAGGAAAGCAAAGGCCAGCTTTTTCAAGCAGAAATTTGCATCCTGTAGCTCTAACTCCAAAAAGTTCTGGGACACTGTAAAGTCCATGGAGAACAAGAGCACCTCCTCCCAGCTGCCCACTGCACTGAGGCTAGGTAACACGGTCACCACCGATAAATCCATGATAATCGAAAACTTCAACAAGCATTTCTCAACGGCTGGCCATGCCTTCCTCCTGGCTACCCCCCCCCCCCCCCCCCCCCGCAGCTACTCGCCCAAGGCTCCCAGCTTCTCATTTACCCAAATCCAGATAGCAGATGTTCTGAAAGATCTGCAAAACCTGGACCCGTACAAATCAGCTGGGCTTGACAATCTGGACCCTCTATTTCTGAAACTATTCACCGCCATTGTCGCAACCCCTATTACCAGCCTGTTCAACCTCTCTTTCATATCGTCTGAGATCCCCAAGAATTGGAAAGCTGCCGCAGTCATCCCCCTCTTCAAAGGGGGAGACACCCTGGACCCAAACTGTTACAGACCTATATCCATCCTGCCCTACCTATCTAAGGTCTTCGAAAGCCAAGTCAACAAACAGATCACTGACCATCTCGAATCCCACCGTACCTTCTCCGCTGTGCAATCTGGTTTCCGAGCCGGTCAACGATATCATAACCGCCATCGATAAAAACAGTACTGTGCAGCCGTCTTCATCGACCTGGCCAAGGCTTTCGACTCTGTCAATCACCATATTCTTATCGGCAGACTCGGTAGCCTCGGTTTTCCTAATGACTGCCTTGCCTGGTTCACCAACTACTTTGCAGATAGAGTTCAGTTTCTCAAATCGGAGGGCATGTTGTCCGGTCCTCAGGCAGTCTCTATGGGGGTGCCACAGGGTTCAATTCTCGGGCCGACTCTTTTCTCTGTATATATCAATGATGTTGCTCTTGCTGCGGGCGATTCCCTGATCTACCTCTACGCAGACGATACCATTCTGTATACTTCTGGCCCTTCCGTGGACACTGTGCTATCTAACCTCCAAACGAGCTTCAATGCCATACAACACTCCTTCCGTGGCCTCCAACTGCTCTTAAACGCTAGTAAAACCAAATGCACGCTTTTCAACCGTTCGCTGCCTGCACCCGCACGCCCGACTAGCATCACCACCCTGGATGGTTCCGACCTAGAATATGTGGACATCTATAAGTACCTAGGTGTCTGGCTAGACTGTAAACTCTCCTTCCAGACTCATATCAAACATCTCCAATCTAAAATCAAATCTAGAGTCGGCTTTCTAATCCGCAAACAAAGCCTCCTTCACTCACGCCGCCAAACTTACCCTAGTAAAACTGACTATCCTACCGATTCTCGACTTCGGCGATGTCATCTACAAAATAGCTTCCAATACTCTACTCAGCAAACTGGATGCAGTTTATCACAGTGCCATCCATTTAGTTACTAAAGCACCTTATACCAACCACCACTGCAACCTGTATGCTCTAGTCTGCTGGCCCTCGCTACATATTCGTAGCCAGACCCACTGGCTCCAGGTCATCTACAAGTCCATGCTAGGTAAAGCTCCACCTTATCTCAGTTCACTGGTCACGATGGCGACACCCACCTGTAGCACACGCTGTATCTCACTGATCATCCCCAAAGCCAACACCTCATTTGTCCGCCTTTCCTTACAGTTCTCTGCTGCCTGTGACTCGAACGAATTGCAAAATTCGCTGAAGTTGGAGACTTTTATCTCCCTCACCAACTTTAAACATCTGCTATCTGAGCAGCTAACCGATCGCTGCAGCTGTACTTAGTCCATCGGTAAATAGCCCACCTACCTCATCCCCATACTGTTTTTATTTATTAACTTTTCTGCTCTTTTGCACACCAGTATCTCTACCTGCACATGACCATCTGATAATTTATCACTCCAGTGTTAATCTGCTAAATTGTAATTATTCGCCTACCTCCTCATGCCTTTTGCACACAATGTATATAGACTCTTTTTTTCTGTGTTATTGACTTGTTTCTTGTTTACTCCATGTGTGTTGTTGTCTGTTCACAACAAAAAAAATTATTCAAATGTTCTAACACTCCTCAAACAACAAAAGGCGAAATAGTGTATCAATGTAGAGACCAATATTAACAGTTTTGCTAGAAGTGTGTTATTAAATTGCAAACTGAGTGTAAAGCAGTGAGTTGTGTTTACAGTTTTGCAAAAAGTGTGTTAAAAAATTACAAACTGAGTGTAAAGCAGAGAACGTGCATTCAGTTTGGCACACTTGGTAAATGCATTGGCTACAAGTGTTAATGGTTTCAGAGATAGTGCTTCAAGAATCACTTTTAGTGTTTAAGCATTCCAAAAAAAAAGTAATTTGATAGGAATTCACTACGAAGCTGCTCCCTCTTGATGTTAGAAAGAAAAATGTATATTTCCTTCAATTCTACACATTTTGCCATGGGGTGTAGAAAAATGTTGCAGTTTTAAAGTCCTAGTGCAGTCAGGAATGTGATTTTCCTGAGTTTTATATACACTGAGTGTACAAAACATTAGGAACACCTTACTAATATGGAGTTGCACCCCCTTTTAACCTCAGAACAACCTCAATTCACCAGGACATGGACTCTACAAGGTGTCAAATGCGTTCAGCTGGGATGCTGGCCCATGTTGATGCTGATGCTTCCCACAGTTGAGTCAAGTTGGCCGGATGTACTTTGGGTGGTGGACCATTCTTGATACACACGGGAAACTGTTGAGAGTGAAAAACCCAGCAGTGTTGCATTTCGTGAGACAAACCGTGCGCCTGGCACCTACTACCATACCCTGTTCAAAGGCACTTAAATATTTTGTCTTGCCCATTCACCCTCTAAATGAGACACACACAATCCATGTGTCAACTGTATCAAGGGTTAAAAATCCTTCATTAGCCTGTCTCCTCCCCTTCATCTCCACTGATTGAAGTGGATTTAACAAGTGACATCAACAAGGGATTCACCTGGTCAGTCTGTCATGGAAAGAGCAGGTGTTCCTAATGTTAGGTACTTAATTGTTACACAGAAATTATTTGATATCAGCCTCCCGAGTTGCGCAGTGGTCTAAGGCACTGCATAGCAGTGCTTGAGGCGTTACTACAGACCCGGGTTTGATCCCGGGCTGTGTCGCAGTGAGACCCATGAGGCGGTGCACAATTAGCCTAGCGTCGTACTGGGTTAGGAGAGGGTTTGGCCTCCCGGGATGTCCTTGTCCCGTTGTGCTCTAGCGACTTCTGAGGTGGGCCGGGCACAGTGCATGCTGACACGGTCGCCAGGTGCAGCTGTTTCCTCTGATTGGTGAGGCTGGCTTCTGGGTTAAGCAAGCAGTGCGGCTTGGCAGGGTTGGGTTTCGGAGGGTGTATGGCTCTCGATTACTACTTATCTCAATTTGACATTGAGATAAAAACGGCCTTTAAAGCAAGGTTTCTGCAATTCTACAAATGTTGTAATGACTGTTAATATGATATCTGAGTGAGAATGACTAACAGCATCATCACCTTGTGCATCATCACCTCCTGGAGGTAGGGCACCTGAGCACGTGCCCTGCGAGCCCAGTTGGTATTCTACAAGTTAAGACAACTGGCTAGACTACCTACCAATCTAAAAAGTCTTAGCAGAAATGGCTACTTGAGTGACACAAGAGAAAATCTGCTGATGCACAACCACATTTTGAAATTGCACCTGATGTATTCTACTATTTTTACTCTCAATAGTAAGTTGAGACCCCTCCCTCCCTCCGTCTGTGTGTGTGTGTTTGATAAAGTGAGGATATGTATGATTGCATATTGGATTCCCACAGTGTGAATGCTTGATCACGACCCTGATGTTCCCTGAAGTACGCTTTGTCTGTGTGTGTGTGGGTGGATGGATGGTGGATGGAATGACTACCATTGATTATCAGGAGACGTGCAAATAAAACACAAACACACAGAAACACACACACACACACACACACACACACACTTTATAAGCTAGGGGAAAGGTGTTTGTTTAGCTTAAATGCATAGCTACGTTCTAAAAACCATGAGAACGTCAAAATACATTTACGTGTAATTTTCAATTAGGTTACCACTTTAAAAAGCAGCGTTCATCTAGGTCAGGGCTCTCCAACCCGGTTTCTGGAGCACTACCGTCCTGTAGATTTTCGCTCTAACCCTAATCTAGCGCACCTGATTCTAGTAATTAGCTGGGGTTGAAACCTAAACCTACAGAATAGTAGCTTTCCAGGAACAGGGTGGAAAGCCCAGATCTAGGTAGAGTCAGTGACAGTAAATGTTAAAATTAACAAACTAAAACCACCTGGTCGCCATGACTGCAGGTCTGGCAATGAATCATCAGAGGGAGCGATATAAAAGAGAGAGAGGGAACAAACATGTTGAATGCTTGTGAGAAAAAGAGAGACAGGGTAGGACATTTCGGCAATCACAAATTTTGGCGATCACTTCAGAATTTAGGTAATTTCAGAAGGAGGTTATAATGTAACATATATAGATCAGATATGGATCAACACTTTAATTATGCATCCAGACGCAACATGTAAAGTGTTGGTCCCATGTTTCATGAGCTTAAATAAAAGATCCCAGAAATGTTCCATCTGCACAAAAGTTTGTTGCACAGATTTGTTTACTCTCCTGTAAATTAGAATTTCTCCTTTGCCAAGATAATCCATCCACCTGACAGGTGTGGCATATCAAGAAGCAGATTAAACAATATGCTCATCACACAGGTGCAACTTGTGCTGGGGACAATAAAAGGTCTGTCACATGGAATTGACGCTGGAGAGACGAAGCAGGTACGAGGAGTAAAACATTTAATATATAACGGACATGAAACGAGACAGGAACAGCGAACAGGTAACACAAACCAAAAAACAATTGATGCAAAAGTGCGGAACAGAGCTTGGGAACTGACAAATATAGGGGAGGTAATAACAGGTGATGAGTGAGTCCAGGTGAGTCCAATATCGCTGATGTGCGTGACGAGGAAGGCAGGTGTGCGTGATGGATGATAGGAGTGCGTGAAGCAGGAGCAGACGTGACAAGGTCACTCCAAAATGTGCAGTTTAGGCACACAACACAATGACACAGATGTCTCAAGTTTGGAGGGAGCATGCAATTGGCATGCTGACTGCAGGAATGTCCACCAGAGATGTTGCCAGATAATTGAATGTTCATCTCTGTACCATAAGCCACCCCGACGTCATTTTAGAGAATTTGGCAGTATGTCAAACGGGCCACACAACCACAGACCACGTGTATGGTGTTGCGTGGGCGAGAGGTTTGCTGATGTCAACGTTGTGAACATAGTTCCCCATGGTGGCGGTGGGGTTATGGTACGGGCAGTGTCATGACTGACCACGAGAATCCAAATAGGTCAGATCAGGTTTGCAATGAATAACTTCAAATCAGACCCCAACTCACCCATAGATGGGAAAGAAAAGGGGATCAACAACTCATGTCCTGTTGTAAATCAAGAGAGAAGATCCAGGCCTGTGCTCTCCAAATTCATCAAAGGAATGTGCTTTGGTCAGAGAATAGTCAGAGGCAATATATAGGACACTAATGTCATTTTGTTTGATATTTTGTGATGTCATTAAAAATGTTATAAAGGAAATACTCCTAATACTCCTAATAACTTTGAAAGTATGCCCACTAAATGGATAAAGTTTCTATACTATGGGTTGTGCATGTAATATGAAAATGATGAAAGTGTTTTTGTTAAGAGACGGATGTGATTTGAGAATTTATAAGAGATAATTTCTATAACATTGCACAGTGAGTAATCACCACCCCGGAGTGAGGTCAGAGAGTGTGCCAGCCTGCTGGAACCTCCCCTTAATAGCAACATATATGAATGATGGGTTACGAATTAACACATCAGACCAGAAAAGCGTGAAGCTGCTGCTGCGCGTTTAAAATGGTTTGAACTTTGAATCTCAACACGAGCTGGAGACAATAAACTCACCTCCCGCACAATCACTGGTACAGCTGATTAGCTGTCCTAAGTAAAGTATATTCTAAAGCTGATTTAAGTAGGACCATCCTGTTACTCTGCTCAAACCATCGTATTACGCTACTCTCATCACCCCACTGAGGAACTATCGATATGGCTGGCTAGCCTATCTTCAAAGAAGTATCTTTAAGAGCAAATGGAAGGAAAATCAACTTAGTAGTTCTATTCAGGACTAAATGACAAATCCCTGGATACCGGACAACTATGAAGGACAACAGTAGAAGAGTTGTTGGGACCATTTCGGACAATCAAAACCTTACAAGCATGCCGCAAAAAGGCCCAACCCCCTTTCCAACCCCCTTTCCCTTTCCAAGGTGTAAAGGATCTTTCCACAATTCCTGAAAGCTGAAAATGTCCCAGTTCTTCCATGGTCTGCATACTCACCAGACATTTCACCCATTGAGCAAGATTGGGATGCTCTGGATCAACATGTACGACAGTGTGTTCCAGTTTGTGCCAGTATTGAGTAATTTCGCACAGCCATTGAAGAGGAGTGGGACAATATTGCACAGGCCACAATCAACAGCCTGATCGACTATATACAAAAGAGATGTGTCGGGCTAGATGAGACAAATACTGACTGTTTTTTTTATCCACGTCCCTGCTTTTCTTTTTAAAGGTATCTACGACCAAAAATCAGTGCACACGGAAGGTTTTCAGACTCCTTGACTTTTTCCATCTTGGTACGTTACAGTCTTACTCTAAAATGTATTAAATAGTTTTTTCCTTCATCAATCTACACACAATTCCTCATAATGACGAAGCAAAAACATTTATTTAGACATTTTGGCAAATTGAAAAAATAGTAGAAAAGAAAACGGAAATATTGCATTTACATAAGTATTCAGACCCTTTACTAAATTTGTTGAAGCACCTTTGGCAGTGATTACAGCCTAGAGTCTTCTTGGGTATGACACTATAAGCTTGGCACACCTGTATTTTGGGATTTCTCTTAATCTTCTCTGTAGATACTCTCAAGCTTGTCAGGTTGAATGGGGATCGTCGCTGCACGGCTGTTTTCAGGTCTCCCCAGAGATGTTCGGGCTCTGGCTGGGCCACTCAAGGACATTCAGAGACTTGTCGCAAAGCCCCTCCTGTGTTGTCTTGGCTGTATGCTAAGGGTTGTTGTCCTGTTGGAGGGCACCTTTGCCACAGTCTGAGGTCCTGAGCGCTCTGTAGCAGGTTTTCATCAAGGATCTCTCTGTACTTTGCTCTGTTCATCTTTCCCTCGATCCTGACTCATCTCTCTGTCCCTGCCGCTGAAAAACATCCCCACAGCATGATGCTGCTACCACCATGCTTCACCATAGAGATGGTGCCAGGTTTCCTCCTGACGTGATGCTTGGCATTCAAAGGGTTCAATCTTGGTTTCATCAGACCAGAAAATATTGTTTCTCATGGTCAGAGTCCTTTATGTGTCTTTTGGCAAAGTCCAAGTGGGCTGTCATGCTCCTTTTACTGAGGAGTGGCTTCTGTCTGGCCACTCTACCATAAATACCTGAATGGTGGAGTGTTGCAGAGATGGTTGTCCTTCTGGAAGGTTCTCACAACTCCACAGAAGAACTCTGAAGCTCTGCCAGAGTGACCATCGGGTTCTTGGTCACCTCCCTGAACAAGGCCCTTCTCCCGCGATTGCTCAGTTTGGCCCGGCGGCCAGCTCTTGGAAGAGTCTTGGTGGTTCCAAACTTCTTCAATTTAAAAATGATGGAGGCCACTGTGTTCCTGGGGACCTTCAAGGTTGCAGAAATGTTTTGGTACCCTCCCCCAGATCTGTGCCTCGAAATAATCCTGTCTCAGAGCTCTGCGGTCAACTAATTCGACCTCGTGGCTTGGTTTTTTCTCTGACATGCACTGTCAACTGTGGGACCTTATATAAACAGGTGTGTGCATTTCCAAATCATGTCCAATCAATTTAAAATTGACCACAGGTGGACTCCAATCAAGTTGCGGAAAGATCTAAATGATGATCAATGGAAACAGGAGCACCTGAGCTCAATTTTGAGTCTCATAGCAAAGGGTCTGAATACTTATGTAAATAAGGTGTTTGTTGTTTATTTTTAATACATTTGCAAAAATGTCAAAATCTGTTTTCGCTTTGTCATTTGTCATTTAATCCATTTCAGAATAAGGCTGTAACATAAAATGTGGAAAAGGGAAAGGGGTCTGAATACTTTCTGAATGCAATGTATCTGTATTCCCAGTCATGTGAAATCCATAGATTAGAGCCAAATTAATTTATTTCAATTGACCGATTTGCTTATTTGAACTGTAACTCAGTAAAATCTTTGAAATTGTTGCATGTTGCGTTTATATGTTTGTTCAGTATAGTTTGAAGCCGACATAATGGATATCACATAACGAGAGGTGCTCAAATAAACGTAAACAAAAATAAATGTTGACTGAGAGACATCTGTTCTTTCGACCAATTGATTGGTCGAAATCATAAAAAAGGTATTTTTCTATATACTGTACAGACAGACCCTATTTTTGAATAAAATCACCTATATGTTGGCTACGGGGTCGTCTGATGCTTTAAGCACTGCGATTAAAAATGAAGACACACAAATTACTAAATAGGGAGCCAGAGATCAATAACCATACCAGAAGAAAAAAACCTGGACCTGACTTTCGGCAGATTCTTCCGTTACGCTCCTGAAGTTGCCGGTAATGGGTTACACCAGTGGTTGGCAACCTTTTCCATTTGGAGTACCAAGTTATTGTGCCATTTCTACATGATCTGCGTGGCATTTATGATTTTCATAGGCTCATTTTCGTGGAACAGTTTCATATCATTTATTTAAAAAAGTCTTCATATCTCAAAATCAATGTGATTTGGTTAGTCAATATTAAATTTAAATGAAGATTATACAAATCTAAAAGTAACTTCTATTGCCATTGCCAATATGTAAAAATAGCCTACATAAAGCCAATAAATATAAACATTGCAGCCAGCAGGTATAAAATATCCTGATAAAAAAAATATCCTATAAATCACATTGGCTAAGCATGGCCTGTCTGCAAGGAACTTGAAACATTGTATCAACTATTAACTTGGTCAACCCCAAAGCACCTGCTAGCAAACTTGCAACATTGTATAAAATATTCTGGGCCCCCAGAGTTTCCCACTGGACAGAGAGACACAGCTGTAAGATAAGAAGTAATCAAGTAGACCGATTTTATGACATTTCCACCGGATCAGAGCATGAAGTTTTTCCCCTTTCATGCTAAGTGGTTATCGAAAGGGAGAGATCTGGAAAGATTTTTCAAATAGGAGGAACTATTGTCATTCTCAGTAAAAAAAAAAAGAAATTCACTTGCTGTTTGAGGTGAAGAAAACATTACTCTGAGAAGCTCCATGGTGATGGAGAGTTAAGACAATCAGAAATAGTATCAGATCCCCAAATGGGCACATTATAGACCAACATTTACACGCAGGCCAGGTAGCCTAGGTAGCCAGGTAGCCTAGGCCTACTTCTATATGTAATCAGGTGCATGTCCATACTCATGATTGACAAGAGCGCTCCAAACAAAACTCTTAAATGGAATGAATTAAACCAAAACTTTCTCACAAGTGTAGCCTAGGTTGTGTGCACTGCAAACAACGCGTCCACTCCTACAATGACAACGGTAAAAATGTAATAATAATGTATTGAATGCATTAACAGAAATGACCATAACCAAACAAGCATTGTAGATGACAAATGATGGTAATTAACAGTAAATGTACTACTGATGCTACTGGTGTGCCATCCCAACGAGTGTGTGTGTGTGTGTGTGTGTGTGTGTGTGTGTGTGTGTGTGTGTGTGTGTGTGTGTGTGGGTTGGTTGGTTCTTCAATCCTTGTTGGGACCTAAGATCCCCAAAAGTCCCCACAAGGATGGAAAATTCTCCCTCGTTGGGACATTTCCCACGTCCCCATGAGGACAAAGGCTATTTTAAGCTTAGGGTTTAGGGTTAGAATTATGGTTAGGGTAAGGAGTAAGGGGTTAGGGTTAGAATTATGGTTAGGGTAAGGGGTTAGGGTTTAGGGTTAGAATTATGGTTAGGGTAAGGGGTTAGGGTTTAGGGTTAGGGTTAGAATTATAATTATGGTTAGGGTAAGGGGTTAGGGTTTAGGGTTAGGGTTAGAATTATGGTTAGGGTAAGGGTTAGGGTTAGAATTAGAATTATGGTTAGGGTAAGGGGTTAGAGTTTAGGGTTAGGGTTAGAATTAGAATTATGGTTAGGGTAAGGGGTTAGGGTTTAGGGTTAGAATTAGAATTATGGTTAGGGTAAGGGGTTAGGTTTAGGTTAACGAGTTAAGTTTAGGGTTAGGGAAAATTGGATTTTGAATGGAAATCAAGGTCCCCATGAGGATAGAAGAACAAAAGTGTGTATGTAGCCAGGCTGTCTGTTCGTGGGTGGTAGGATTGATCCAGTGTCCTAGCTTAGCAAAGCCCAGTAAATCCAGTGATCTGACGCACTAAAGCCTTCCGGCTGGCTGCAACGCACAGCTTCAGACATGTCAACAAGCACACGGATCAACACTCAATCACACACACTTTCACATAAACACACACATATCCCTCCTCTCTCCAGCTCCTTTTCTCAACTCCCATCATGATCCAGCATTCCTCTAGAGTCTAAACTCTACAAGCTTTGCAAACACTCTGGCCTACACAAAATGGACTGGCAGGTAAATGACAGAGCGACAGAGAAAAGGTAATGCACTGTTGCATCATCTCAACTCAGATAATCAAAAGAGAGCGAACAGCTACTGCAACATTGGCAGTCAAAGGGAGAGCAAAGTAGGCAAGTGTGTGTGTATGTGCATGACTGCATATTGTGCGTGTGATCGACTGATGTTCTACACACACAATGACTACATCATCTGCAGTGAGAGCCAGTGGGACCCGTGGAACTATTAAGAAGTGCCGTTTCTGGCTGTTGGTTGCCATGGTGACAAACCCAATGGTATAAGAGTGGCAGCATTCGGAAGAGATAGGCCAGGGGATATAGCTAATAAATAGGCAATCAGGTTGATTAGTTCCATCCTGGAGGGGTTTGCTCCATTTCACACTGTCTCTGGAATTAGAGGCTTTCACAATTCTGCTTTTAGTTGAGCAAGTGAGGGTCTTGTACATGATCGCTCATGTGCCACAAGTACAAGGGCACACTCATGGACACACACACACACACACACACACACACACACACACACACACACACACACACACACACACACACACACACACACACACACACACACACACACACACACACACACACACACACACACACACACACACACACACACACACACCATGTACTCCTCTGATAATGCCTTACAGAGGTCTATTGAGGGGGTTGAATAGAGACTTTGTAGAGGTAAGAAAGGGGACACAGCAGACCCAACACACCCTGGGTCTAAGTAGAGGCTTTAGAGAACACATAGAAGAGATGCATTACACAAGACTATAGCCCCTTCATACACACACTACAGACAGACCCAAACCCCTCCATTCATTCATCAATCACTAGAGCCCATTGGTATGTGTGGCAGACAGGAGAAAGCTCAATGGACTTCTATAGTGATTCCATTCAAAAGGCACTTCTTTAACCTATGGTAGCCTGGTGTAGGCAGAATAGGGTATGGGGTTGTGTGTGTTGAGTTGAGATGTTTTTTATTTTTTATTGTCACAATAAAAAGGTGCAATGAAATGTGTTGTTTTACAGGGGTCAGCCATGGTAGTATGGCGCCCCTTGCCCCTGGAGAATATTAGGGTTAAGTGCCTTGCTCAAGGGCACATTGCCAGATTTTTCACCTTGTTGGGTATTTGAACCAGCAACCTTTTTGGTTACTGGCTCAATGCTCTAACCGCTAGGCTAGAGTACATGACGTCCTAGAGTACTTGAGCTTTTTCTTGTTGACCTGGGGTTAAGGGTTAAAGGTTAAGGTTAGGGTGGTTAAGATCAACATTAGAGGTTAGAAAGTGCTGTAGACTACATTCTCGCCAGAACATCATGACAACCATGTATTGGCAGAACACACAGATGGGTTCTCTCTCTCTCTCTCTCTCTCTCTCTCTCTCTCTCTCTCTCTCTCTCTCTCTCTCTCTCTCTCTCTCTCTCTCTCTCTCTCTCTCTCTCTCTCTCTCTCTCTCTCTCTCTCTCTCTCTCTCTCTCTCTCTCTCTCTCTCTCTCTCTCTCTCTCTCTCTCTCTCTCTCTCTCTCAATTCAATTCAATTCAATTCAAGGGCTTTATTGGCATGGGAAACATGTGTTAACATTGCCAAAGCAAGTGAGGTAGACAACATACAAAGTGAAAATATAAAGTGAAAAACAACAAAAATTAACAGTAAACATTACACATACAGAGGTTTCAAAACAGTAAAGACATTACAAATGTCATATTATATATATATATATATATATATATACAGTGTTTTAACAATGTACAAATGGTTAAAGGACACAAGATAAAATAAATAAGCATAAATATGGGTTGTATTTACAATGGTGTTTGTTCTTCACTGGTTGCCCTTTTCTCGTGGCAACAGGTCACAAATCTTGCTGCTGTGATGGCACACTGTGGAATTTCACCCAGTAGATATGGGAGTTTTTCAAATTTGGATTTGTTTTCGAATTCTTTGTGGATCTGTGTAATCTGAGGGAAATATGTCTCTCTAATATGGTCATACATTGGGCAGGAGGTTAGGAAGTGCAGCTCAGTTTCCACCTCATTTTGTGGGCAGTGAGCACATAGCCTGTCTTCTCTTGAGAGCCATGTCTGCCTACGGCGGCCTTTCTCAATAGCAAGGCTATGCTCACTGAGTCTGTACATAGTCAAAGCTTTCCTTAATTTTGGGTCAGTCACAGTGGTCAGGTATTCTGCCGCTGTGTACTCTCTGTTTTAGGGCCAAATAGCATTCTAGTTTGCTCTGTTCTTTTGTTAATTCTTTCCAATGTGTCAAGTAATTATCTTTTTGTTTTCTCATGATTTGGTTGGGTCTAATTGTGCTGTTGTCCTGGGGCTCTGTAGGGTGTGTTTGTGTTTGTGAACAGAGCCCCAGGACCAGCTTGCTTAGGGGACTCTTCTCCAGGTTCATCTCTCTGTAGGTGATGGCTTTGTTATGGAAGGTTTGTGAATCACTTCCTTTTAGGTGGTTGTAGAATTTAACGGCTCTTTTCTGGATTTTGATAATTAGTGGGTATCGGCCTAATTCTGCTCTGCATGCATTATTTGGTGTTCTACGTTGTACACGGGGGATATTTTTGCAGAATTCTGCGTGCAGAGTCTCAATTTGGTGTTTGTCCCATTTTGTGAAGTCTTGGTTGGTGAGCGGACCCCAGACCTCACAACCATAAAGGGCAATGGGCTCTATGACTGATTCAAGTATTTTTAGCCAAATCCTAATTGGTATGTTGAAATTTATGTTTCTTTTGATGGCATAGAATGTCCTTCTTGCCTTGTCTCTCAGATCGTTCACAGCTTTGTGGAAGTTACCTGTGGCGCTGATGTTTAGGCCAAGGTATGTATAGTTTTTTGTGTGCTCTAGGGCAACAGTGTCTAGATTGAATTTGTATTTGTGGTCCTGGTGACTGGACCTTTTTTGGAACACCATTATTTTGGTCTTACTGAGATTTACTGTCAGGGCCCAGGTCTGACAGAATCTGTGCATAAGATCTAGGTGCTGCTGTAGGCCCTCCTTGGTTGGTGACAGAAGCACCAGATCATCGGCAAACAGCAGACATTTGACTTCGGATTCTAGCAGGGGGAGGCCGGGTGCTGCAGACTTTTCTAGTGCCCGCGCCAATTCGTTGATATATATGTTGAAGAGGGTGGGGCTTAAGCTGCATCCCTGTCTAACCCCACGACCCTGTGTGAAGAAATGTGTGTGTTTTTTGCCAATTTTAACCGCACACTTGTTGTTTGTGTACATGGATTTTATAATGTCGTATGTTTTACCCCCAACACCACTTTCCATCAGTTTGTATAGCAGACCCTCATGCCAGATTGAGTCGAAGGCTGTTTTGAAATCAACAAAGCATGAGAAGACTTTGCCTTTGTTTTGGTTTGTTTGGTTGTCAATTAGGGTGTGCAGGGTGAATACATGGTCTGTTGTACGGTAATTTGGTAAAAAGCCAATTTGACATTTGCTCAGTACATTGTTTTCATTGAGGAAATGTACGAGTCTGCTGTTAATAATAATGCAGAGGATTTTCCCAAGGTTACTGTTGACACATATTCCACGGTAGTTATTGGGGTCAAATTTGTCTCCACTTTTGTGGATTGGGGTGATCAGTCCTTGGTTCCAAATATTGGGGAAGATGCCAGAGCTAAGTATGATGTTAAAGAGTTTTAGTATAGCCAATTGGAATTTGTTGTCTGTGTATTTGATCATTTCATTGAGGATACCATCAACACCACAGGCCTTTTTGGGTTGGAGGGTTTTTATTTTGTCCTGTAACTCATTCAATGTAATTGGATAATCCAGTGGGTTCTGGTAGTCTTTAATAGATGATTCTAAGATCTGTATTTTATCATGTATATGTTTTTGCTCTTTATTCTTTGTTATAGAGCCAAAAAGATTGGAGAAGTGGTTTACCCATACATCTCCATTTTGGATAGATAATTCGTCTTGTTGTTGTTTGTTTAGTGTTTTCCAATTTTCCCAGAAGTGGTTAGAGTCTATGGATTCTTCAATTGCATTGAGCTGATTTCTGACATGCTGTTCCTTCTTTTTCCGTAGTGTATTTCTGTATTGTTTTAGTGATTCACCATAGTGAAGGCGTAGACTCAGGTTTTCCGGGTCTCTATGTTTTTGGTTGGACAGGTTTCTCAATTTCTTTCTTAGATTTTTGCATTCTTCATCAAACCATTTGTCATTATTGTTCATTTTCTTCGGTTTTCTATTTGAGATTTTTAGATTTGATAGGGAAGCTGAGAGGTCAAATATACTGTTAAGATTTTCTACTGCCAAGTTTACACCTTCACTATTACAGCGGAACGTTTTACCCAGGAAATTGTCTAAAAGGGATTGAATTTGTTGTTGCCTAATTGTTTTTTGGTAGGTTTCCAAACTGCATTCCTTCCATCTATAGCATTTCTTAATGTTACTCAGTTCCTTTGGCTTTGATGCCTCATGATTGATTATTGCTCTGTTTAAGTAGACTGTGATTTTGCTGTGGTCTGATAGGGGTGTCAGTGGGCTGACTGTGAACGCTCTGAGAGACTCTGGGTTGAGGTCGGTGATAAAGTAGTCTACAGTACTACTGCCAAGAGATGAGCTATAGGTGTACCTACCATAGGAGTCCCCTCGAAGCCTACCGTTGACTATGTACATACCCAGCGTGCGACAGAGCTGCAGGAGTTGTGACCCGTTTTTGTTGGTTATGTTGTCATAGTTGTGCCTAGGGGGGCATATGTGGGAGGGAATGCTGTCACCTCCAGGCAGGTGTTTGTCCCCCTGTGTGCTTAGGATGTCAGGTTCTTGTCCGGTTCTGGCATTTAGGTCGCCACAGACTAGTACATGTCCCTGGGCCTGGAAATGATTGATTTCCCCCTCCAGGATGGAGAAGCTGTCTTCATTAAAATATGGGGATTCTAGTGGGGGGATATAGGTAGCACACAGGAGGACATTTTTCTCTGTTAGGATAATTTCCTTTTGAATTTCTAGCCAAATGTAAAATGTTCCTGTTTTTATTAATTTAATGGAGTGAGTTAGGTCTGCTCTATACCAAATTAGCATACCCCCTGAGTCCCTTCCCTGTTTCACACCTGGTAGTTTGGTGGATGGGACTACCAGCTCTCTGTAACCTAGAGGGCAACCAGTAGGTCCGTCTCCTCTATACCAGGTTTCTTGCAGGATGACAATGTCTGTATTACCGATTTCTTTGGTGAAGTCCGGGTTTCTGCTCTTTAGACCAAAGGCAGATGACCTCAGGCCTTGGATATTCCAGGATAATATAGTGAAGGCTTTTTGTTCCATAGAGTGTCCAATGTTGTTGGTCGTGGTTTGGCCTCAGGCCAGTAAGTGTGAGCAGAGCCTGCTGAGCATCTGGTACATGCCATTGGCTTCGGCGAGTGTGAGAGTGGGGGTTGGGACTGTTTGCCCGCTCACTACCTGGGCGTATGTGTGGCTTCCATGTTGAGGCCCTCTTTGCGGGGGTGGGGTGCATGGGGTGGGCAGGAGTAGCATAGGTCTGATCTGAGGGGGCCTAAATGGGGTGTGGGCATGGTTGACGTGGGGGGGTGTTGATTGGTTGGGGTGGGGGTGTGGATGTGTCTGGGTGTACTGTGGTCTGGATGTAATTCCTCTTGGCGTGGGTCCTCTATGTGTAGGTCCAGGGGGGGGTCCTGCAGATCTGGGAGGGTGTCTCGCTGGTCTGGATGGGGTGTCTATTGATCTGTTGCTCCTGTGTGAAGTGTTGGGGATACGTTTGAGAGCGATGTCCTTTAGAGTTCGGGCAAAGGTGGGCACTGCTGCCTTGTAGAGGTGGACCTGGTCATAGAGGCTGTTCAAGTCCAGGGTGGAGTGGTGGGCCAGGAAAACGTTTGGTTTTGAGGCACAGTCACGGGAAATACTTGCATTTACCCGCTGTATTGTGGCAGGGTGGAAGTCTTTTCGTGGTAGCAGGGTGGAGATAACCACTTGTGCGTTGGGGAAAGTAGAAGAAGCCTTTTCAATCACTCCCTTCAGTGCTGTGGCCACTCTTTCCTGCTGTGCTCTCAGGTCGTTTGTGCCTGTGTGTATTATTATGTGGCTGGGTGAGCCTAGTTTGGCCTCAGACAGAAGGTCTAGGGCGCGCTGGGTGTTTGGACACCAGAGTTTAGACACACTGTGTTTGGGAAAAAGTTTTTTTTCTTCTATATATTTCCCATTTGAGTCCATAAGTAGTACAATCTGTGTCTTGTGTTTGTCCTCAGTGGGTGTGGGGGGGTTGTCAAAAGGGCTATCAGGGTGGCTGACAGGGGGGGTGCTCAGAGGGGGTGAGAGCCTCTGGGCTTGGGGTTCTTCATTTGTCTGTTCTGCTGTGATGTCGACTCTATGGTCAGGGTCTGGTGTGGACTGTTCTGCTGTGGTGTCGACTCTATGGTCAGGGTCTGGTGTGGACTGTTCTGCTGTGGTGTCGAGACTTTTGTTGGGTGCTGAGGTGGGCTGTTCTGCTGGCTTCTCTGTGGGGGTGGCCACCTCTCTAGTGGGTTGTTCTCTGTCACACGCCGTCCCCCTCAACTTCTCCTCCATCCCCCTCAACCTCTCCTCCACCAGCAGTCTGATACTCTCCTCTAGTGCTCTGTTCTGCTCCTCTTTCTCCTGTTGTATTTGTCTCACCACTGTCCAAAGTGCAGATATGTCTCTGTCCACCTCCAGCTCTCCGGGTCTGGTTAAGGGGCTGTTGTTGTGCTGGACTGTTGTCTGGGTCTGTGCTGACTGAAGTGTAATCACCTGCTGTTCCAGCTCCACCTGCCTTACCTCCAGCTGGGTGAATTTGTCCTTCATTTCAATGAGGGAGTGGTAATCTGTGCTGGGAGGTTGACTCTCCACTGGGGGTTGCTCATCTGTGGGGTTACATAATGAAGAGGTCTGGTCTGACCCGCTCGGTGTGGGGGTATCTTTATCAAGGGAGAGCTTCTCCTGCTGGGCTAATTCTTTGATTAGGTGAAAGTCCAGCTGAAACTGTTTGTGGTTATTCTGTACCATTACTGTTCCGGATTTATAGATATTTATATTACTTAACTCAGAGTCCTCGTTATCAAGTATTCTGAGTTTCCACCCCTCGTTAATCCCCCCTCTCGTAACAAAGGGGTAGTGTGCTAATATAGCACTGTGCCATGCCAGGGGATGGTTTGTGTGGAAGATAAGGTTGCTGATGTTCCCATTTTTGTAATAGTCAGCAAAAAGTGTTTCTTGATTTTCCATAAGGAGCTTCTTCTTGTGGTCTTTTCTTGCCTTATCATTCTTTACATGCAAAGGGTACTGTATTTTAATTACCTCTGAACAGCGGGAGGGAGCTTCTAAGGCCTCTCCATTTGGTTGGGGTAGACTGTGTGACTCTCCTGCCATTGTTGGGCTAATGGGCTTTGACACCTCTCACTTGACACGTCAGTGCTAGTTGAAGCTGTATCAAGCTTGGCAGAATTATGTTAGAATTCAGTCCTTATAAAGTAATGTTGTGTATTTTTCTTCTTGGCTTTTGGAAATAAAATATTGTTTCAGACTAAACATTACTCACTCAGTTCCCGGTTGGATGGTGTTTTCAGGTTTCTGTTGTTTTCCAGAGAATTTGCTGTATAGGTTAATAAATCCTTGGTTGTTGTGAACTTTCCAGGTGATTCCGTAATTCCGTCCAAAATCAGGTTGTAGGTTTTAAGTTTTGATTTGAAGTAGGGGTTATGTTGAAGAGGGTAGAATCCAGTATGTGTTCCTGACAAAAAATCCAAGTTTATCTAACTCCTAATCTATCTTTTTTAAAGAAAATGCTGAAAAATGCAGGAGCTCTGATCCTGACCTCTGCTCTGATCTTCTTCTGTTTTCTTCAGTCTCTCTCTCTCTCTCTCTCTCTCTCCCTCTCTCTCTCTCTCTCTCTCTCTCTCTCTCTCTCTCTCTCTCTCCTCTACCCATCTCTGTGAAATCTGGAGTCAGCTACAGTATGTTGAGATGCATTCATTCCTCACCTCTCAGAGCATGTGTGGAGTGTGTGTGTGTGTGTTGAGCGTGTCCTTTCCACATCAGCACACGTGTGAGATGTGTATAAAGGCCAGAACAACCCATTTATGTGGTTGTATTGTATTGTTGTATGTTTCAGTTATGTAATGTATTGATTGTTGCTGCCTTCTTGGCCAGGTCACCCTTGAAAAAGAGACTGGGTCTCAATGGACTTTTCCTGGTTAAATAAAGATTTAATTATTGTTGCAGTATAAGGACAGTATGGTTGCACACGTGCACACAGACACGCCCCCCTCCCCCCAACTATGGATCCCAGATCCAAGGTCACTGATAATACGCACATTAATCTCCATGGCTATAGAAGCCCTTGGGCATCACAACACAGTATAATAATATTCCATCAACATGACCCAGGTAAAGGCCACTAAGCCGCCAAAGCCACTGCTATCCAGCTTAAACTATACAGTAAGTGCTGTTGGATTGGCTAATTAACTAGCAAATGCCAAAGCTGTAAATGTGCAGTGTAATACTAATCAATGTAGTGCAAAGAACAAAATAGCAATTATAGTTACTGGGAATTAACTAAAATATGCAAAAGACTAAAACAAATATTATACTGAGCAATTCACTTTCCACAACAGGTTGGTCGCATCATGTTATCCAATCAAGAGATCTCTTACACACTCTCCATCAGAGAGCCCCTATTGGCTCAGAGCAGTGAGCCCGAAAGGTCTTAGAAGAAGAGGTTCATTATTGCTAGAACGTGGCTTAAGCTATTTATTAATTCTTATAAAATATTGTAGAGAAAAGGTGAGCGGAGGATAAACTAGAAACAAATTAGCTGAAAGCTAATGCTTTGAATGAAGAGATTTGTTAATAAACTTGTTGAGCTGCAGACTATTTACAAAAATAACTGATTGGATTTATATACTGCTTTTCCAGATGCACAAAGTGCTTAGAACGAGGGTAAAATAGACAACTATAATCAACTCCTGATTTTTCTTTACAAATCTCTCTACTGTAATTACCAGAGACTGCTCTGATGATGACATGAAAAGTCTGCGTCCCAAATAGCACCCCATTACCTTTATAGTGGACTACCTTTGACCATGACTATAGGGCTCTGGTCAGAAGTAGTGCACTATGTAGGGAAAAAAGTGCCATTTGGGACAAATCCTCTATCTGCAATCCCAATTGTGCAGCTGCCAGACAGCGAGACACAAGAAACGAGAGGACACTTACTTCTTCCTGGTCTCGTATCTGCCTGTTGATCCAAGACTCTGTAGAGGATGAAAAGAGAAGATCATAATTTTGTATGTTTGAGCACGGAGCCACAAATGCATAATACAACATCAATTCATGGGAAATTCCATTCTACATAAATTGTCTCAGTAAAGTGGATCAATATTTAGCCAATAGTCCCCCACCCTTCAGTTCCCTTAGTTTTCCTGGAAAGACCAGATGTAAAGGCTACATGGTAAAGGTTAAATAGTAAAACAGTATGCATCTCACTGAACTAAAACTGTGTTGGGAAAGCAGGACATATGTGGACAACTTCCGCAGAGAATGGACGAAATAAGAAAAAGAGGAGTTGATTGATTGGAAAAGGATTCACTGAGTACAAACCAGGGGATTAACACGGTCAAGAAAATCCCCTTGTTTCCAACGTGGTCCCATGAAGTGAAACATAGGATGTAGATATTATTCTCTTCAGATGACCTTCATACAATATTAACTGGTTTTACACTACGTGGCCAAAAGTATGTGCTCACCGAACATCTCATTCCAATATCATGGGCATTAATATGGAGTTGGTCCCTACTTTTCTGGGTAGGCTTTCCACTATCTGTTGGAACATCGATGCGGGGACTTGCTTCCATTCAGCCACAAGAGCATTAGTGAGGTCGGGCACTGATGTTGGGCTATTAGGAATGGATCGCAGTCAGCGTTCCAATTCATCCCAAAGGCGTTCGATGGGGCTGAGGTCAGGGCTCTGTGCAGGCCAGTCAAGTTTTTCTATAAACCATTTCTGGATGGACCTCGCTTTGTGCATGGGGGAATTGTCATGCTGAAACAGGAAAGGGCCTTCCCCAGACTGTTGCAACAAAGTTGGAAGCACAGAATCGTCTACAATGTCATTGTATGCTGTAGCGTTAAGATTTCTCTTTACTGGAACAAAGGGGCCTAGACTGAATCATGAAAAACATTCTCAGACCATTATTCCACTGAACTTTACAGTTGGCCTATGCATTCAGGCATGTAGCGTTCTCCTGTCATCTGCCAAACCCAGATTAGTTTGTCAGACTGCTAGATGGTCTAGTGTGATTCATCACTCCAGAGAATCCAATGGTGGCGAGCTTTACACCACTCCAGCTGACGCTTGGCATTGTGCATGGTGATATTAGGCTTGTGTGGCCATGGAAACCCATTTCATTAAGCTCCCGACGAACAGTTAATGTGCTGACGTTGCTCCAGAGGCAGTTTGGAACTCAGCAGTGAGTGTTGCAACCAAGGACAGACTATTTTTACGCGCTACACGCTTCAGCACCTATGAGCTGCTTAGCGGTTGTTGCTCCTAAACGTTTCCACTTCACAATAAGAGCACAGATAATTGACCGGGGCAGCTCTAGCAGAGCAAACATTTGTCAAACTGACTTGTTGGAAAGGTGGCATCCTATGACAATGCCATGTTGAAAGTCACGAGGTCTTCAGTAAGGCCATTCTACTGCCAATGTTTGTCTATAGAGAATGCATGGCGGAGTGCTCGATTTTATATACCTGTCAGAAACGGGTGTGGATGAAATAGCCAAATACACTCATTTGAAGGGGTATCCACATGGTTTTATATATACAGTGCCTTCAGAAAGTATTCTCATCAATCTACAAACAATACCTCATAATGACAAATTGAAAACAGGTCTTAGAAATAAATAAAACAATTCTAAACAGAAATACCTTATTTACATAAGTATTCAAACCCTTCGGTATGAGACACGAAATTGAGCTCAGGTGTATCCTGTTTCCATTGATCAGAGTCCAGCTGTGGTTAAATTCAATTGAACGGACATGATTTGGAAAGGTCCCACAGTTGACAGTGCATGTCAGAGCAAAAACCAAGTCAGGAGGTCAAATTAATTGTCCGTAGAGCTCTGAGACAGGATTGTGTCAAGGCACAGATTTGGGGGAGGGTACCAAAACATTTCTGCAGCATTGAAGGTCCCCAAGAACACAGTGGCCTCCATCATTCTTAAATGGAAGAAGTTTGGAACCACCAAGACTCTTCCTAGAGCTGGGCGCCCGGCCAAACTGAGCAATCGCGGGAGAAGGGCCTCAGTCATGGAGGTGAACAAGAACCCAATGGTCACTCTGACAGAGCTCCAGAGTTCCTCTGTGGAGATGGGAGAACCTTCCAGAAGGACAACCATCTCTGCAGCACTCCACCAAATGAGGCATTTATGGTAGAGTGGCCAGACAGAAGCCACTCCTCAGTAACATGAGCATGACAGCCCACATGGAGTTTTCCAAAAGGCACCTAAAGGTCTGATGAAACCAAGATTGAACTCTTTGTCCTCAAATGTCAAATGTCAAGTCTGGATGAATCCTGGCACCATCTCTACGGTGAAGCATGGTGATGGCAGCATCATGCTGTGGGGATGTTTTTCAGCGGCAGGGACTGGGAGACTAGTCAGGATCGAGGGAAAGATGAATGGAGAAAAGTACAGAGACATCCTGTCACGACTTCCGCCGAAGTCAGTTCCTCTCATTACATTTCCCTCATTACTTGCCGTGTATTTAACCCTCTGTTCCCCCCATGTCTGTGTGTGTAATTGTTTATTGTCAAGTTGGCACTCTTCCTGCTGGTTTGCACCGGGTTATATTTTACACCCGTGCTTTTTGACAGCCTGTACTTTGTACTTTGTTATTTTGTACTTAGTGCTGCCTCACTTGTTCTGAGGGCATTTGTTTTGTGATGCGGTTGCGTTCTATTCATTTATTGCCTCAGTAAAGTGCCTTGTCCACTCATCTCTGCTCTCCTGCGCCTGACTTCCTATGCACCAGCTACACTCACACCTTGACAGATCATTGATGAAAACCTGCTCTCGAGTGCTCAGGACCTCAGACTGGGGTGAAGGTTCACCTTCCTACAGGTCAACGACCCTTAGCACACAGCCAAAACAACGTGAGTGGCCCAGGCAGAGCCCGGTCTTGAAACCGATCGAACATCTCTAGAGAGAGCTGAAAACAGCTGTGCAGTGACGCTCCCCATCCAACCTGACAGAGATCGAGAGGATCTGCAGAGAAGAATAGGAGAAACTCCCCAAATACAGGTGTGCCAAGCTTGTAGCATCATAACCAAGAAGACCCGATGCTGTAAAGAGTCTGAATACTTAAGTAAATGTGATATCAGTTTTTTTATTTGTATAAATTTGCAAAAATGTCTAAAAATCTGTTTTCGCTTTGTCATTATGGTGTATTGTGTGTAGATGGATGAGGGGGGAAACAATTTAATACATTTTAGAATAAGGCTGTAACATCAAGGGGTCTGAATACTTTTTGAATGTAGGTTTACTGAGTAAGCTCAAGGGTTTCTATGGTTTTATATGGCTATAGAACAAACTACTTTCCTTGTATTAAGTTATTGCTGACGACGTCACTGTACACTATACAGTGTTTCAATTAAAGAACATATTCCAAGAAACAATTCATTACACAAACATCTTCCAATTGAAGAGAGACATTTTCCAAGAAACAATCATGAACTAATGCACTGGTGGCAGGGGGTAAATGCTCTGTTGTCGTAACAACATGGCAGAATGCTGAGGGAAAATGACTATCATTTTAGCTGTGTGTACATTACGCTGACTTTATTAAACAGAAAAGACACAACCTTACTTATCGAAACAGGGATTTCTATTAGAAGATGGACAACGACGTTCAATTGAATTATATCCCATTCTATTCACCTCTCTTCTATTTAAGCAATAAGGCCAGAGGGTGTGTAGTATATGGTCAATATACCACAGCTAAGAGCTGCTCTTAAGAACGACGCAACGCGGAGTGCCTGGATAGTCTTTAGCCATGCTATATTGGCCATATCTCACAAACCCAGAGGTGCCTTACTGCTATTATAAACTGTTTACCAACATAATTAGAGCAGTAAAAATAATTGTTTTGTCATACGTGGTATGTGGTCTGATTTACCATGGCTGTCAGCCAATCAGATTTCAGGGCTGGAACCACCCAGATTACGATCTGTTTTATTCCAGTGCCTTCTCTGATGTGTTTCAGTGTGCTGTGTTGTACCAGTGTGTTTGAGCAGCAGTATAATGGATGTGCTGTGTTCTCTTTGTAAGGACAGATTCTGTGTCTCCTGCCAGCTCTAAAATGAGACTATCGCTCATCAAACCACTACATGAGAAGAGTGGGAGCTGTAAGCATCACACACACACACACACACACACACACACACACACACACACACACACACACACACACACACACACACACACACACACACACACACACACACACACACACACACACACACACACACACACACACACACACACACACACACACACACACACACACAGAGGAGACAGTCGTGACTCTGAAATCATCCAAACATCAATGCCCTCTCACATCGCTGTCGGCTACATGTCCGTCCCTGCGCAGTCTGATGGGAAACTGGAAGTAATAAATAACCTAACAACACAGATAATACATTATAGACAGAGATCAAAATGTTCTATTTATAAAAGTCTAGGCGGTTATACTCCGGGAATGCCTGCAGGGCACATGCACATAGGTCAACATATCTGTCGCTCTCTTTCTTTCCCTCGCTCTTTCTCCCATGTTCTTTCTCCTTGCATAGCCTTGAAGCTCTCTGGAGTGGAATATGGTGTATTCATCTCCCGGGGTAAGATGATTCAGAGTATGTCTAGTTGAGATGGCGTCAGCAGCAACTAGCAGCCAGGGCCGTCTCTTGTGTACCTCCTAATGGAGTGGTTCTAACAAGAATAAGAACAATGTCCTAATGTTCATGGTACTGCGTCAAAAACCAGGGCGGGTGTGAGATCTGCACATGTTCTTAACTCGTGCTGTTTTGTAAAGACCCTACCCTTTTGTCCTAGGAGCGAACATTTCTTCATGGTCTTAGTTCCCTCACAATGAATGATATATTTTATCAGGCTTTAGAAAATGTTAAGTGTACAGCTTGCATTACAGCCTCCATCTGTCCGTCTGTCGAAACAGGTTATAGTGCAGAGCTACAGCAGGAGCATACCTAAACAGGTGTTGTCCGTCTGTCCATCTGTTACAGCTAAAGGTAGAGCTAGGTGTGCATACTAAAACAGCCCATAGGTAATGTTGTCCATCTGTCTGTCTGTCTGTCCCAGTGGAGGTATAGTGCTACCTCTGCATTCTGAAGTGAGAGGGAGGGATATTTAATACCCCAAGTGTCCCTATGCTGTTCAATAATAAACCACTTTGAGCACTTAAAATTCCCCTTTCAATTAAATCCATTATAATTTACATTATAAAGCAATTACACTGTATACCAGGGTCAGAAATAAGCCCATAAGACAAACTCAACTGATTCAATAAGGAGGATGTCATTCTCATATGTAGTTTTTTTGTGCATTCTATACCCTATGGGCCCTGGTCAAAAGTATTGCACCATTATGGGTCATTATACAGAAGTGGTGCAAATTGGGTGTTCTATTTTTATTTTATTTTTTCCACCAAACTAACTTTCAGCACACGTCTTCCAACGTACTGTATGTCACGTATACATTATACTACTCACACACTTTGTTTGTATTGCATATTTGAAATACTTACCTGAATTCCTTAACACCCCACAACATGAGTTACTACGGAAACATAGTGGAAAAGGTGCAATAAAGGTAAAACAATGCACAGTAGTGACCATTTCATTAACTTTCTATTACGGATTAATTGTAGAAATTTAATTTGCATACATAAAAATACAAATAACTAAAAGCACGGTTTTTAGCCTGATTTCAAAACATTTACATTTCATTTAGAGAAAATGTATCTCTATAATAGTTCTCTGTAAAATGTAAAATGTTGATTGTATGAATCTGAAATTTGTTGACTGATTGAATTATGTTGTTAGATGTTTAAATGATTACGTTATCTATCTTTATTTTGGCAAGATAACAGGTGTTTTGGTGTCACGTATCAATCATAGTGATAAATGGAGGACTCTAGATGAATATAACTCATTTTAGAAAAGACATGGTCATTGATGGCATCCAGCATTTAAAAGTAGTCAACTAGGTGGAGATTCCTATAGGTTGAGAGTGATCAGCCAATGATCATAGAGCAGGGATGGGCAACTCCAGTCCTCGGGGGCCGGAGTGATGTCACACTTTTTCCCCATCCCTAGCAAACACAGCTGATTAAACTAATTGCATTCTAATCTGAAGATAATGATTAGGTGATTATTAGAGTCAGGTGTGTTAGCTGGAGCTGGGGCAAAACACCACTCAGGCCCTTGAGGACTGGAGTTGCCCATTGCTGTCATACTGCATTGTCTTTATTCAAATTGAGCTGCCTTTAAAGGCTAAGGTAATATCCACGAGCCAAGACTTATACCGGGACATTGGTCCCAAGATCCAGTCCAAGACCCAGTGAGTTGAGACCATGACAAGTTAAAACCAAATGTATGCCCTCCCGGGTGGTGCAGTGGTTAAGGGCGCTGTACTGCAGCGCCAGCTGTGCCATCAGAGTCCCTGGGTTTGCGCCCAGGCTCTGTCGTAACCGGCCGCGACCGGGAGGTCCGTGGGGCGACGCACAATTGGCCTAGCGTCGTACGGGTTAGGGAGGGATTGGTCGGTAGGGATCTCCTTGTCTCATCGCGCACCAGCGACTCCTGTGGCGGGCTGGGCGCAGTGCGCGCCAGCCAAGGTTGCCAGCCTCCGACACATTGGTGCGGCTGGCTTCCGGGTTGGATACGCGCTGTGTTAAGAAGCAGTACGGCTGGTTGGGTTGTGTATCGGAGGACGCATGACATTCAGCCTTCGTCTCTCCCGAGCCCGTACGGGAGTTGTAGCAATGAGACAAGATAGTAGCTACTACAACAATTGGATATCACGAAATTGGGGAGAAAAAGGGGTACATTTTTTTTTTAAATGTATGTGGTCTTGTGTGGTCTCAAGACCAAGACATCAAGAGTCCATGGGCCCTTTTTTAAATTGTAAGAAACTCAAGTAGAGTAAACTCGAGTACAGTACAGTAGAACACAGTACAGTAGAGCACAGTGCAGTAGAGCATAGTCCAGTAGGGTATAGTAGGGCACAGTACAGTAGAGCAGTGATTCCCAACCTTTAAAAAAAAATCTTGATGGGACATAACATTTTGCGGCACACCTACAATTTCACTACTAATTTATTTAGTGGTAATGACCATTTCATCTGATCTGCAAATAATATATTTTTTTGTGACAGGTTTTTTACAGATAAAATAGGGTTTATTTGAAAAGGTAGTTTTCATAGTTCCTAAACTTGTGTGCACTCTTAAGAGCATCCCACAAATCTGTGCCAGAATTTTTTTTTTTATGTCCAGTAAAATAGAGGCCTTTAGTTTTGAACAGTTTGTGCTAGAGAAGAGCTACACTACATGACCAAAAGTATGTGGGCACCTGCTCGTCGAACATCTCATTCCAAAATCATAGGCATTAATATGGAGTTGGTCCCCCCTTTGCAACTATAACAGCATCCACTCTTCTGAGAAAGCTTTCCACTAGATGTTGGAACATTGCGAGGACTTGCTTCCATTCAGCCTGAAGAGCATTAGCAATGTCAGCCACTGATATTGGGCGATTAGACCTGGCTTCCAGATGGTGTTCCAATTCCTCCCAAAGGTGTTCGATGGGGTTGAGGTCAGGGCTCTGTGCAAGTCAGTCAAGTTCTTCCACACTGATCTTGACAAACCATTTCTGTTTGGATCTCAATTTGTGCATGGGGGGCATTGTCATGCTGAAACAGGAAAGGGCCTTCCCCAAACTTCGCGGCTGAGCCGTTGTTGCTCCTAGACGTTTCCACTTAACAATAAGAACACTTACAGTTGACCGAGGCAGCTCTAGCAGGGCAGAAATTTGATGAATTGACTTGTTGGAAAGGTGGTATCCTATGACGGTGCCACGTTGAAAGTCACTGAGTGCTTCAGTAAGGGCCATTCTACTGCCAATGTTTGTCTATGGGGATTGCATGGCTGTGTGCTCGATTTTATACAACTGTCAGCAACGGGTGTGGCTGAAATAGCCGAATCCACTAATTTGAAGGGGTGTCCACATACTTTATTTGTTAATGACAGAGGCTGTGGTACAGTGGTTCTTGATTTAAAAGTTGCATCTTAGTAGTACACAGCTTGCGGGCTGCCGCAGAATTCTATGGCACGTTACTTAAGTGTAAACTATTGTTGCCATTAATGCTAGTTAGTGCTAGTTTGACCACCAGAGGGCATCTATGAGAATTATTTGACGGTGTTTAAAATTGTCTGTACTAGAGAATTTAAAGCCTTTTTAATTCTAAGAAAAATGAAAAAATGAAATCCTCAGGGTTTCCATCAGTGGCTGCGACTGAAGAGCAAAATAATCCTAACATTTCCACACCCTAATTGTAGGCTAACAAATACCCAAATGGAGATTCAGTGAAAATACAAATCTCATTGATTTATCAAGACCAGCCTCCATGCTTTTCTCAGAGCAGCGCAAAACGGTGCTGAAATAGTTGAACATATGCTATTGCTTCAAATCCTATTATAACAATTGGATGAATTTGGGTGTTCCAGTAAGCAACAGTTTGTTGCCTTCATTAACAGACTTTATTCCAATATTTCTGTCATTCAGTGATATTTATTCCCATAGTAATTCATTATGGATCCATCCAGAAAAAAAACCCAATGCATTTGGTGGACTCGGCAAGCGTCTATTTTCCTGCTGATAGCCCATCAAGGGTGCATGGCTTATTTTGTATTCTTAAAAAGAACTCCAGCACAGAGAACAGAAAGGAGCCTTGAATAATTAAACATGCTGGTAAAATACTGTTAGACATGGGGATTATGTTCACGGACAGTGCTATTTGCCTGTGTTACGCCGTACACGAAAGCCCTGGAAAATGAACAGGCACAGTAGGCTACAACACTGTAAGGTAGGCCTAATAATGCTAAAAATAATGCTTAAATAAATCGACTTGGTCTTTACTGTATGCTGCACATTGTTACATTGTATTCCATTTCCAGCGAGACCATTCAAGCCATCGACTCACTGATGGTTGAAGGCAATCTGGAATCTGCTGGCATCACCGCACAACATCAACATCACTCTAACCACAGTCAGAAGACAGTTGAAGAAACTTCAGTGGACTTATGGAAAGGCTCTGTAAGACATTTTATATATATATATATATATATATATATATATATATATATATATATATATATATATATATACACACAGTTGAAGTCGGACGTTTACATACACTTAGGTTGGAGTCATTAAAACTCCCCTTTCAGCCACTCCACAAATTTCTTGTTAACAAACTACAGTTTTGGCAAGTTGGTTAGGAAATCTACTTTGTGAATGACACAAGTAATTTTTCCAACAATTGTTTACAGACAGATTATTTCACCTATAATTCACTGTATCACAATTCCAGTGGGTCAGAAGTTAACATACACTAAGTAGACTGTGCCTTTAAACAGCCTGGAAAATTCCAGAAAATGTCATGGCTTTAGAAGCTTCTGACAGGCTAATTGACATAATTTGAGTCAATTAGAGGTGTATCTGTGGATGTATTTCAAGGCCTACCATCAAAGCAGTGCCTCTTTGCTTGACATCATGGGAAAATCAAAAGAAATCAGCCAAGACCTCAGAAAAATAACTGTAGACCTCCACAAGTCTGGTTCATCCTTGGGAGCAATTTCCAAATGTCTGAAGGTATCAAGTTCATCTGTACAAACAATAGTACGCAAGTATAAACACCATGCGACCACGCTGCCGTCATACCGCTCAGAAAGGAGACGCGTTCTGTCTCCTAGAGATGAACGTACTTTGGTGCGAAAAGTGCAAATCAATCGCAGAACAAAAACAAAGGACGTTGTGAAGATGCTGGAGGAAACAGGTACAAAAGTATCTGTATCTACAGTAGAGGTCGACCGACTAATCGGAATGGCTGAAAACAATCAATCTTAACATAATCACTAGTTAACTACACATGGTTGATAATATTACTAGTTTATTTAGCTTGTCCTGCGTTGCATATAATCGATGCGGTGCCTGTTAATTTATCATTGAATCACAGCCTACTTCGCCAAACGGGTGATTTAACAAGCGCATTTGTGAAAAAAGCACAGTCGTTGCACCAATGTGTACCTAACCATAAACATCAATGCCTTTCTTAAAATCAATACACAACTATATATTTTTAAACCTGCATATTTAGTTAATATTGCCTGCTAACATGAACTTCTTTTAACTTGGGAAATTGTGTCACTTCTCTTGCATTCTGTGCAACAGAGTCAGGGTATATGCAGCAGTTTGGGCCGCCTGGCTCGTTGCGAACTGTGTGAAGACCATTTCTTCCTAACAAAGAAAGCCAACTTCACCAAACGGGGGATGATTTAACAAAAGCGCATTTGCTAAAAGAGCACAATCATTGCGCGAATGTACCTAACCATAAACACCAATGCCTTTCTTAATATTAATACACAGAAGTATATATTTTTAAACATGATTATTTAGTTTAAAGAAATTCATTTTAGAAGGCAATATTATCTAGGGAAATTGTGTCACTTCTCGTGCGTTCATTGCACGCAGAGTCAGGGTATATGCAACAGTTTGGGCCGCCTGGCTCATTGCAAACTAATTTGCCAGAATGTTACATAATTATGACAAAACATTGAAGGTTGTGCATTGTAACAGCAAAATGTAGACTTATGGTTGCCACCCGTTAGATAAAATACGGAATGGTTACGTATTTCACTGAAAGAATAGACGTTTTGTTTTCGAAATGATAGTTTCCAGATATGACCATATTAATGACCTAAGGCTCGTATTTCTGTGTGTTATTATATTATAATTAAGTCTATAATTTGATAGAGCAGTCTGAGCGGTGGTAGGCAGCAGCAGGCTCGTAAGCATTCATTCAAACAGCACTTTCCTGCATTTTCCCCCCCCACCTTTATTTAACCAGGTAGGCTAGTTGAGAACAAGTTCTCATTTGCAAGATAAAGCATAGCAATTCGACACATACAACAACACAGAGTTACACATGGAATAGACCAAACATACAGTCAATAATACAGTAGAAAAAAGAAAACAAAAAAGTCTATATACAGTGTGTGCAAATAAGGTAAGATAAGGGAGGTAAAGGCAATAAATAGGTCATGGTGGCGAAGTAATTACAATACAGCAATTAAATAGTGGAATGGTAGATGTGCAGAAGATGAATGTGCAAGTAGAGATACTGGGGTGCAAAGGAGCAAGATAGATAAATAAATACAGTATGGGGATGAGATAGATAGATGAGCAGATTACAGATGCCTATGTACAGGTGCAGTGATCTGTGAGCTGCTCTGACAGCTGGTGTTTGAAGCTAGTGAGGGAGATATGAGTCTCCAGCTTCAGTGATTTTTGCAGTTTGTTCCAGTCATTGGCAACAGAGAACTGGAAGGAAAGGCGACCAAATGAGAAATTGGATTTGGGGGTGACCAGTGAGATATACCTGCTGGAGTGCATGCTACGAGTGGGTGCTGCTATGGTAACCAGTGAGCTGGGATAAGGCGGGGCTTTACCTAGCAGAGCCTTTTAGATCACCTGTAGCCAGTGGGTTTGGCGACGAGTATAAAGCGAGGGCCAAAGAACGAGACCGTAAAGGTCGCAGTGGTGGTTAGTGTATGGGGCTTTGGTGACAAAACGGATGGCACTGGGATAGACTGCATCCAATTTGTTGAGTAGAGAGTTGGAGGCTATTTTATAGATGACATCGCCGAAGTCGAGGATCGGTAGGATGGTCTGTTTTACGAGGGTATGTTTGGCAGCATGAGTGAAGGATGCTTTGTTGCGATATAGGAAGCCGATTATAGATTTAATTTTGGATTGGAGATGCTTAATGTGAGTCTGGGAGGAGAGTTGACAGTCTAACCAGACACCTAGGTATTTGTAGTTGTCCAAGTACTCTAAGTCAGAGCCGTCCAGAGTAGTGATGCTGGACGGGCGGGCAGGTGCGGACAGTGATCGATTGAAGAGCATGCATTTAGTTGTACTTGCATTTAAGAGCAGTTGGAGGCCACGGAAGGAGAGTTGTATATGGCATTGAAGCTCGTCTGGAGGTTAGTTAACAAAGAGTCCAAATAAGGGCCAGAAGTATACAGAATGGTGTCGTCTGCGTAGAGGTAAATCAGAGAATCAACAGCAGCAAGCGCGACATCATTGATGTATACAGAGAAGAATGTCGTCCCGAGAATTGAACCCTGCGGCACCCCCATAGAGACTGCCAGAGGTCTGGACAACAGGCCCTCCGATTTGACACACTGAATTCAATCTGAGAAGTAGTTGGTAAACCAGGCAAGGCAATCATTTGAGAAACCAAGGCTGTCGAGTCTGCCAATAAGAATGTGGTGATTGACAGAGTCGGAAAAACTTGGCCAGGTCGATGAATACGGCTGCACAGTAATGTCTCTTATCGATGACGGTTATGATGTTGCTTAGGACCTTGAGCGTGGCTGAGGTGCACCCATGACCAGCTCTTAAACCAGATTGCATAGCGGAGAAGGTATGGTGGGATTCGAAATGGTAGGTAATCTGTTTGTTAACTTGGCTTTCGAAGACCTTAGAAAGACAGGGTAGGATAGATATAGGTTTGTAGCAGTTTGGGTCTAGAGTGTCACCCCCTTTAAAGAGGGGGATGACCACGGCAGCTTTCCAATCTTTGGGAATCTCAGATGATACGAAAGAGAGGTTGAACAGGCTAGTAATAGGGCATGCAACAATTTCGGCAGATCATTTTAGAAAGAGAGGGTCAGATTGTCTAGCCCGGCTGATACGTAGGGGTCCAGATTTTGCAGCTCTTTCAGAACATCAGCTATCTGGATTTGGGTGAAGGAGAAATGGTGAGGCCTTTGGCGGGTTGCTGTGGAGGGTGCCGGGGAGTTGACCGGGGTAGGGGTAGCCAGGTGGAAAGCATGGCCAGCCGTAGAGAAATGCTTTTTGAAATTCTCAATTATAGTGGATTTAATCGGTGGTAACAGTGTTTCCTAGCCTCAGAGCAGTGGGCAGCTGGGAGGAGGTGCTCTTATTCTCCATGGACTTTACAGTGTCCCAGAACTTTTTTGAGTTTGTACAACAGGATGCAAATTTCTGTTAGAAAAAGCTAGCCTTAGCTTTCCTAACTGCCTGTGTATATTTGTTCCTAACTTCCCTGAAAAGTTGCATATCACGGGGGCTATTCAATGCCAATGTAGAACGCCACAGGATGGTTTTGTGCTGGTCAAGGGCAGACAGATCTGCAGTGAACCAAGGACTATATCTATTCCTAGTTCTACATTTTTTGAATGAGGCATGCTTATTTAAGATGGTGAGGAAGGCACTTTTAAAGAATTACCAGGCATCCTCTAGTGACGGGATGAGGTCAATGTCATTACAGGATACCCCGGCCATGTCAATTAGAAAGGCCTACACGCAGAGGTTTTTTAGGGAGTGTTTGACAGTGATTTGACAGTGATGCAGGCAATGAGGCAGTGATCGCTGAGATCTTGACTGAAAACAGCAGAGGTGTATTTGGAGGGCAAGTTAGTTTGGATGATATCTATGATGGTGCCCTTGTTTACGGATTTGGGGTTGTACCTGGTGGGTTCATTGATAATTTGTGTGAAATTGAGGGCATCAAGCTTAGATTGTAGGATGGCCGGGGTGTTAACCATGTCCCAGTTTAGGTCACCTAGTAGCACGAGCTCAGAAGATAGATGGGGGGAAATCAATTCACATATGGTGTCAAGGGCACAGCTGGGGGCAGAGGGTGGTCTATAGCAAGCGGCAACAGTGAGAGACTTATTTCTGGAAAGGTGAATTTTTAGAAGTAGAAGCTTGAATTGTTTGGGTACAGACCTGGATAGTAAGACAAAACTCTGCAGGCTGTCTTTGCGGTAGATTGCAACACCGTCCCCTTTGGCAGTTCTATTTTGGCGGAAAATGTTATAGTTAGGGACGGAGATTTCAGGGTTTTTGCTGGTTTTCATAAGCCAGGATTCAGACACTGCTAAGACATTTGCCAGCAGCTCTTCGCTGTGCTTCAAGCATTGCACTATTTATGACTTCAAGCCTATCAACTCCCGAGTTTAGGCTGGCAATACTAAAGTACCTCCAATAGCCAACATCCAATAGTCAAAAGGTAGAGTGGGACAAAAAAGTATTTAGTCAGCCACCAATTGTGCAAGTTCTCCCACTTAAAAAGATGAGAGAGGCCTGTAATTTTCATCATAGGTACACTTCAACTATGACAGACAAAATTAGAAAAAAAATCCAGAAAATCACTTTGTAGGATTTTTTATGAATTTATTTGCAAATTATGGTGGAAAATAAGTATTTGGTCAATAACAAAAGTTTATCTCAATACTTTGTTATATACCCTTTGTTGGCATTGACAGAGGTCAAACGTTTTCTGTAAGTCTTCACAAGGTTTTCACACACTGTTGCTGGTATTTTGGCCCATTCCTCAATGCAGATCTCCTCTAGAGCAGTGATGTTTTGGGGCTGTTGCTGGGCAACACGGACTTTCAACTCCCTCCAAAGATTTTCTATGGGGTTGAGGTATTGTAGTGGCAATCACGAAGTCCTGACCTTAATCCTATGGAAAATTTGTGGGCAGAACTGAAAACGTGTGTGTGAGCAAGGAGGCCTACAAACCTGATTCAGTTACACCAGCTCTGTCAGGAGGAATGGGCCAAAATTCACCCAACTTATTTTGGGAAGTTTGCGGAAGGCTACCCGAAACGTTTGACCCAAGCTAAACAATTAAAAAGGCAATGCTACAAAATACTAATTCAGTGTATATAAACTTCTGACCCACTGGGAATGTGATGAAAGAAATAAAAGCTGAAATAAATCACACTCTCAATCAACTATTATTCTGACATTTCACATTCTTAAAATAAAGTGGTGATCCTAACTGACCTAAAACAGGAAATTTTTACTTGGATTAAATGTCAGGAATTGTGAAAAACTGAGTTTAAGTGTATTTGGCTAAGGTGTATGTAAACTTCTGACTTCAACTCTGTGTGTGTGTGTGTGTGTGTGTGTGTGTGTGTGTGTGTGTGTGTGTGTGTGTGTGTATATATATAAATCTTTTTTTTTCTTCCCGATGTCAGCAGCATCATGCTGTGGGGATGCTTTTCAGTGGCAGGGACTGGGAGACTAGTCAGGATCGAGGGAAAGATGAACGGAGCAAAGTACATTGAGATCCTTGATGAAGATCTGCTCCAGAGCGCTCACCTTAGACTGGGTTTTCCTTCCAACAGTGCCTTGACACAATCCTGTCTCTGAGCTCTATGGACAAATCCTTTGACCTCATGGCTTGGTTTTTGCTCGAATATGCACTGTCAACTGTGGGACCTTATATAGACAGGTGTGTGCTTTCCCAAATCATATCCAATTAATTGAATTTAAAACAGGTGGACTCCAATCAAGTTGTAGAAACATCTCAAGGATTATCAATTGAAACGGGATGCACCTGAGATCAATTTAGAGTCTCATAGCAAAGGGTCTGAATACTTAAGGTATTTCTGTTTTTTGTTTTTAATACATGGTTTTCGCTTCATCGTTATGGGGTATTGTGTGTAGATTTATGTTTTTTATTTTTTATTTAATCTATTTTAGAATAAGGCTGTAACGTAACAAAATGTGGAAAAAGTCAAGGGGTCTGAATACTTTCCAAATGCACTGTATGATGTCAATTGTTTTGGTTTCGATTTGGAAAATGTTGACTTATTTTAGACTTTAAAGAATCCCCATAGCTAACATATGGCTGGCTATGTCATTTGCACAGATGTACATCCCAGCAAACATATGTTTTTGTCCCAAAACCGTACCATACACATTTCTTGACATATTAGATGTCGGTAGTGACACTTGTTAAAAATCCCATCACCTGGTGATATTTGTAGGGGTGTGGTTTAAGGCACCTTCATTCCACAGTCTTGTAACGTTTGTGTTTCAGAAGTTACATCAAAAGATGTTTACATCAAAAGATGCTCAAAACATAGTTTTGAGAAAGATGCTTAAAAATAAACAAAATAACTGATTAAATCAGTATCTTTCAATGTAATAATAGAACAACAAGCTGTAAATCATGAATTGCATTACGTTTAGGAGTCCGTGTTGGGTACAGCCACCTCTCAATATAAATGTGTATAAAAAATGACTTTGTACTATATTAATTTAACAATATATTTGTTATTGCCTTGGATTGAAAATAAATGTCCTAAGTTCGGAGACTTAACAGGACACTTAATTTGTTTTTTTGTGTTGGGACTGCAATTTACACCACTTCTGTAGAATCACCCATATAGGGAATAGGGTTCCATTTGGAACAGCCCCCTTACTAGCATGTTGATATTTGGTGAATGTCATTCTCTCTCTAGGCTGCTCTGTACTGCTGCCCTGTCTCTTTAATGTCTGAGGTTCTCTCAGTCTGCTAATTCAGTCACTGTGAGTGTGTGTACGCGTTCGTGCGTGTGCGTAAGGCAACAGATCGCAATACAACGGACTGATTCAGGTTCACCTCCTACAGCTCTGTAATTACTGAGGACAGAGAAAGAACCATGGCCTTTACTGGAAGGGGAAAATTGAAAGAGAGAGAGAGGCCGGAGAGAGATAGGTGTGAGAGACAGAGGTGGAAGAGAGAGAGGGAGGGGTGGGAGAGAGAGAGAGAGAGAGAGAGAGAGAGAGAGAGAGAGAGAGAGAGAGAGAGAGAGAGAGAGAGAGAATGAGATAAAGGCATCATTACATTTACAGTGCCTTGCGAAAGTATTCGGCCCCCTTGAACTTTGCGACCTTTTGCCACATTTCAGGCTTCAAACATAAAGATATAAAACTGTATTTTTTTGTGAAGAATCAACAACAAGTGGGACACAATCATGAAGTGGAACGACATTTATTGGATATTTCAAACTTTTTTAACAAATCAAAAACGGAAAAATTGGGCGTGCAAAATTATTCAGCCCCCTTAAGTTAATACTTTGTAGCGCCACCTTTTGCTGCGATTACAGCTGTAAGTCGCTTGGGGTATGTCTCTATCAGTTTTGCACATCGAGAGACTGACATTTTTTCCCATTCCTCCTTGCAAAACAGCTCGAGCTCAGTGAGGTTGGATGGAGAGCATTTGTGAACAGCAGTTTTCAGTTCTTTCCACAGATTCTCGATTGGATTCAGGTCTGGACTTTGACTTGGCTATTCTAACACCTGGATATGTTTATTTTTGAACCATTCCATTGTAGATTTTGCTTTATGTTTTGGATCATTGTCTTGTTGGAAGACAAATCTCTGTCCCAGTCTCAGGTCTTTTGCAGACTCCATCAGGTTTTCTTCCAGAATGGTCCTGTATTTGGCTCCATCCATCTTCCCATCAATTTTAACCATCTTCCCTGTCCCTGCTGAAGAAAAGCAGGCCCAAACCATGATGCTGCCACCACCATGTTTGACAGTGGGGATGGTGTGTTCAGGGTGATGAGCTGTGTTGCTTTTACGCCAAACATAACGTTTTGCATTGTTGCCAAAAAGTTCAATTTTGGTTTCATCTGACCAGAGCACCTTCTTCCACATGTTTGGTGTGTCTCCCAGGTGGCTTGTGGCAAACTTTAAACGACACTTTTTATGGATATCTTTAAGAAATGGCTTTCTTCTTGCCACTCTTCCATAAAGGCCAGATTTCTGCAATATATGACTGATTGTTTTCCTATGGACAGAGTCTCCCACCTCAGCTGTAGATCTCTGCAGTTCATCCAAAGTGATCATGGGCCTCTTGGCTGCATCTCTGATCAGTCTTCTCCTTGTATGAGCTGAAAGTTTAGAGGGACGGCCAGGTCTTGGTAGATTTTCAGTGGTCTGATACTCCTTCCATTTCAATATTATCGCTTGCACAGTGCTCCTTGGGATGTTTAAAGCTTGGGAAATATTTTTGTATGCAAATCCGGCTTTAAACTTCTTCACAACAGTATCTCGGACCTGCCTGGTGTGTTCCTTGTTCTTCATGATGCTCTCTGCGCTTTTAACGGACCTCTGAGACTATCACAGTGCAGGTGCATTTATACGGAGACTTGATTAAAAAAATAAAAAGAGCAAAAGTCAAATAGTCAAATAGATCGATACATATTGGGCCAGGTGTCAGGTTGTAAAAAATGACAGGGACATTCCTAATGAACCTCGATAACCCAACGAGGCAAAGCTGACAACTTTATCATCATTAGTCATTTAGGTCAACATTGGATCATTCAGAGATCCTCACTGAACTTCTGGAGAGAGTTTGCTGCACTGAAAGTAAAGGGGCTGAATAATTTTGCACGCCCAATTTTTCAGTTTTTGATTTGTTAAAAATTTGTTAAAAAAGTCCACTTCATGATTGTGTCCCACTTGTTGTTGATTCTTCACAAAAAAATACAGTTTTATATATTTATGTTTGAAGCCTGAAATGTGGCAAAAGGTCGCAAAGTTCAAGGGGGCCGAATACTTTCGCAAGGCACTGTAATTGACTTGAATTCACAGACACAGAAAATCTATATTTATTATGGATATCAAGAACTGCTTAGTTTAAATAATCTGTTTAAGTGGGAAATTGCCTGGCGCCCAGCAGGAGAGGTGTTGGCAGGCTGTGAAACACTAGCTGACCCAAACATAACTATTTTACTACTGTAGTGTCTTTAATTAATCTTTAATCTTTGGCTTCCATCAATAAAAAAATCAGATAAAAAAAATGTCACGACAGGCCTGATGGAAACAGCTCATTTGTTGGTAAACTTTGCAAATGTCGACAAAGCAAAATATGGTAGACAAGGTGGGATAACGGTTTTGTTGGTGAAATAGATTATGCAACAATTGCTATGAAATTGCTTTTAATGAGCAAATATTGACATAATAACCATCTTGTCGAGGTAAACTTGGAGTCACACGATGCTATGTTGTGTGCTCCTCCCACTGTGACTTGGAAAAGCACGCACAGTTTACTATGCTACAGATGAAATAAGTTAACAACTTCACAGGGTGGTGAAAGTGCACGGTGATGAGCTTGACACTCCTTTCCAATAAATATTGAGGGTCTTGATTTGTATAGTGATGACATGATGATTGGTGCTTGGCTGCGAGTTGACAAATAACAATTATCCTGCACTTATCCATGACCTCATCATGTACCCTCCACACTGTATCTGCCAGCTGTTGGCCAGAGCACACATGCCAAGACCAGAGTGGACACATTCGCTGTTTATTGAAGACTTTTCTGCCAAAACCCTTGACAGAGATACAAACAGGATGGACTTTTTACGTGAACAAAGTCATGACGCGCAGCTTTGTATCTGCAGCAAGTTCGTTTGATAGAAACTAAAATAAAAGCAAAATTATTAAGGAGCCCCATTTGGATCCCCCTGTTCCTGGTAGGGCAGCAGCTACTCTTCCTGGGATCCAGCAACATTAAGGCAGATATATACAATAACAAATATTACACAACATTTCATTTCATAACACTTTTCACAACTAATTAAAACCTGTTTGGGATAGGGGGCAGCATTGGGAAGTTTGGATGAAAAGCGTGCCCAGAGTAAACTGCCTGTTACTTAGGCTCAGAAGCTAGGATATGCATATTGGATAGAAAACACTAAAGTTTCCAAAACTGTTAAAATAATGTATGTGAGTATAACATAACTCATATGGCAGGCAAAAATCTGAGAGAAATCCAACCAGGAAGTGGGAATTCTGAGGTTTGTAGTTTTTAAGTGAATTCCGATCCAATGTTCAGTGTCTGTGGGGTCAGATTATACTTCCTAAGGCTTCCAGTAGATGTCAACAGTCTTTAGAAGTTGTTTCAGGATTCTATTGTGAAAGGGGAGAGAATAAGACCACTCAGAGTTAGTGGCTCAGCTGAAAGCCATGAGTTGTTTATCGCGTGTGGCCATGAGCGCATCGTTGGTTATCTGTGTTTTCTATTATCAACACTGTCGTCCAGTTGAAATAATATTGAATATTTATGATAAAAAGATCCTAAGGATTGATTATAGACATCATTTGATATGTTTCTACGAACTTTAATGGAACTTTTTTGACTTTTCGTCTGGATGTTGTGCATATGGATTACTGAATTAAACGCACAAAACAAAAAGGAGGTTTTTGGACATAAAGATGAACTTTATCAAACAAAACAAACATGTATTGTGTAACATGGAGTCCTTGGAGTGCCATCAGATGAAGATCATCAAAGGTAAGTGATTCATTTTAACGCTATTTCTGACTTTTGTGACTCCTCTCCTTGGCTGGAAAATGTCTGTAAGGTTTCTGTGGCTAGGCGCTGTCCTAACATAATCGCATGATGTGCTTTCACCGTAAAGCCTTTTTGAAATCGGACACTGTGGTTGGATTAACAATACGTTTTTCTTTAAAATGGTGTATAGTACTTGTATGTTTGAGGAATTTTAATTATGAGATTTCTGTTGTTTGAATTTGGCGTCATGCAATTTCACTGGCTGTAGGCCAGGTTTTCCGCTAGCAGAACTCCCTTCCCAGAAAGGATATGTGTGTTCCCTCAGGCCACTATTCTACTACCACATATTTACAATACAAAATCTATGTAAATGTGTGTGTAGAGTGCGTGTGTAATCACGTGAATATGTATGCGTGTGCCTGTGTGTGTGTCTTCACAGTCCCTGCTGTTCCAAGGTGTATTTTGTATGATTTTTTACATCTGATTCTACTGCTTGCATCAGTTACCTGACATGGAATAGAGTAACATGTAGTCATGGCTCTATGTGGTACTGTGTGCCTCCCATAGTCTGTTCTGGATTTAGGGATTGTGAAGAGACCCCTGCTGGGTACCGGAAATCCCCAAAAGTCCTCACAAGCATAGTAAAACAAGGTACTCTTTCCCTCTTTGGCACTTTTCCCACATCCCAATGAAGACAAAGGTTGTTTTATGCTTAGGGTTTAGGTTTACGGTTACAACTAGGGTTAGGGGTTAAGGTTAGGGGCTGGGGAAAAAAGGATTTTGAATGGAAATCAATTTTAGGTCCCCACAAAGATAGTAAAACATATGCTGTATGTGTGTGTGTGTGTGTGTGGCTGCATGCATACGTGTGTGTGTGCATGTGTTCCTCCTAACAGTGCTCTCTCTGTAGGGTAAGAACACTACCTAAGGGCCCTTGGCCATCCCCTGGGAACACTCTCATACAGTAATGTACCCTACGGCCCTGTACAACTACATCTAGACAGGCTACTGCTTCTCATCAAGCCGGCTGTCAAGCCTGTCTCTCCCTACTCATGAGCTGATGGGTGGGTGAGCTGAATGTTTTAACATACTGTACCTTGTACTGAGCTAAAATATAAATGCAACATGCAACAATTTAGAAGATTTTACTGAGTTACAGATCATACAGGGAAATCAGTCAATTTAGATGAATTCATTAGGCCCTAATCTATGGATTTCACATGACTAGGAATACAGATAAGCATCTGTTGGTCACAGACACCTTAAAAGAAAAGTAGGGGAGTGGATCAGAAAACTACTGAGTATCTTGTGTGACCACCATGTGCTTCACGCAGCGCGACACATCTTCTTCACAGAGTTGATCCGGCTGTTGATTGTGGCCTGTGGAATGTTGTCCCACTCCTCTTCAATGACTGTGCGAAGTTGCTCAATATGGGCAGGAACTGGAACACGCTGTCGTACACATCCAGATCATCCCAAACATGCTCAATGGGTGTCATGTCTGGTGAGTATGCAGGCAGGGTAAGAACTGGGACATTTTCAGCTTCCCGGAATTGTGTGCAGATCCTTGCGACATGGGGCCGAGCATTATCATGCTGAAACTTTAGGTGATCGCGGAGGATGAATGGCACATACAACTGACCTCAGGATCTCGTCACGGTATCTCTGTGCATTCAAATTGCCATTGATAAAATACAATTGTGTTCTTTGTACGTAGCTTATGCCTGCCCATGCCATAACCCCACCGGGCACAACATTGACATAAGCAAGTCGCTCGCCCACCTGACGCCATACATGCCTTCTGCCAGGTACAGTTCAAACCGGGCTTCCTCTGTGAAGAGCACACCTCTCCAGCGTGCCAGTGGCCATAGAAGGTGAGCATTTACCCACTGAAGTCGGTGATGACGCCGAACTGCAGTCAGGTCAAGACGCTAATAAGGACGAAGAACACGCAGATGAGCTTCCCTGAGACGGTTTCTGACAGTTTGTGCAGAAATTCTTCAGTTTTGCAAACCCATAGCCGAATGTGGAGGTACTGGGCAGGCGTGGTTACGCATGGCCTGTGGTTGTGAGGCCGGTTGGCCGTACTGCCAAATTCTCCAAAACAATGTTGGAGGTGGCTTATGGTGGAGAAATGAACATTAAATTATCTAGCAACAGCTCTGGTGGACATTCCTGCAGTCAGCATGAAAATGGCACACTCCGTCAAAACTTGAGACATCTGTTGAATTGTGTTGTGTGACAAAACTGCAAATTTTCGAGGGGCTTTTAGTGTCCCCAGCACAAAATGCACCTGTCTAATGATCATGCTGGTTAATCAGCTTCTTGATATGCCACACCAAACAGGTGGATGGATTATCTTGGCAAAGGAGAAATGCTCACTAACAGGGATGCAAACACATTTGTGCATAACTTTTGAGAGAAATAAGCTTTTTGTGCAAATGGAACATTTCTGGGATCTTTTATTTCAGCTCATGAAACATAGGACCAACATTTTACTTTACATGCTGGAGGAAACATAGCCTGAAAGGTCGCTCAGCAAGGAAGAAGCCACTCCTCCAAAACCGCCATAAAAAAGCCAGACTACGGTTTGCAACTGCACATGGGGACAAAGATCGTACTTTTTGGAGAAATGTCCTCTGGTCTGATGAAACTAAAATAGAACTGTTTGGCCATAATGACCATCGTTATGTTTGGAGGAAAAAGGGGGAGGCTTGCAAGCCGAAGAACACCATTCCAACCGTGAAGCACGGGGGTGGCAGCATCATGTTGTGGGGGTGCTTTGCTGCAGGAGGGATGGGTGCACTTCACAAAATAGATGGCATCTTGAGGAAGGAAAATTATGTGGATATATTGAAGCAACATCTCAAGACATCAGTCAGGAAGTTAAAGCTTGGTCGCAAATGGGTCTTCCAAATGGACAAGAACCCCAAGCAACCTTCCAAAGTTGTGGCAAAATATCTTAAGGACAACAAAGTCAAGGTATTGGAGCATCACAAAGCCCTGACCTCAATCCTCTAGAAAATGTGTGAGCAGAACTGAAAAAGCGTGTGGAAGCAAGGAGGCCTACAAACCTGACTCAGTTACACCAGCTCTGTCAGGCGGAATGGGCCAAAATTCACCCATCTAAATTGTGGGAAGCTTGTGGAAGGCTACCCGAAACGTTTGACCCAAGTTAAACTATTTAAAGGCAATGCTACCAAATACTAATTGAGTGTATGTAAACTTCTGACCCACTGGGAATGTGATGAAAGAAATAAAAGCTGAAAGAAATAATTCTCTCTACTATTATTCTACTATTAATTCACATTCTTAAAATAAAGTGGTGATCCTAACTGACCTAAAACAGGGAATTTTTTATAGGGTTATGTAAAGAATTATGAAAAACTGTGTTTAAATGTACTTGGCTAAGGTGTATGTAAACTTCCGACTTCAACTGTATGTAAATGGGGTATTTCAGTTTTTCTAAATTTCTAAAAAACAATTTTTGCTTTGTCATTATGGGATATTGTGTGTAGATTGACTGGGATTTTTATTTATTTAATCAATTTCAGAATAAGGCTGTAACGCAACAGAATGTGGAAGAAGTCGAGGGGTCTGAATACCTTCCCAAAGCACTGTATGTGTTCTTCTCTAGAGCGCATGAAAATAACTCTGATTTAAGCGTATGTACTTTGGATGGTGCCCATATTGACCGTGTCCGTGCTTACAAATATCTGGGCATCTAGATAGACGAAAAGCATATTGATGAATTAGTTAAGAAGTTGAGAATAAAAATGGGCTTCTTCTATAGAAATCGGTCATGCCTCTCTCTTAATAGTAGAAAGCAGATTATTCGGTCGACGTTCCTACCAGTCATAGACTATGGAGACAACTTCTATTGTATATGAACGCAGCTGACACATCATTGAATATTAAGTTTATCATAGAGCACTGCCAGTGCTTGACTTGGTCAGGAGCTCACTGGAGCTGATGACGATATGTACAGTACATTTAGATTATTCCAGCTTAGTGCTGAATGTCTCTCTGTGAACATTAACTGATAACTGAATGTCTTTCTTTAGCACCATAACATCCCTAACAAGCATGACCCTGTTCATACAGAGGTATCTTAATGTGGAGTAAATTATCATCACACACACACACACACAGTCTTAACGCGCCACGTTTCTCACGGGAGGAGAAAGGAGTGGTCACAAACCAACGCTCAGCGTATCTGAACTAAAATAGCCCAACTCTCTCTCTCTCTCACAGACACACACTCTCTCTCTCTCCGCCCCAGACAGTCCAGCCCTCCTTTCAGTCCTTCTCACTTCACCTTGCTAATTTGAACAAGGCTTTATTTTGCTGTTTGTCAGCAGCTGAACTGTAGCGGGGTTGTTAGGTCTCTCCCATGGCTAATTAGGGGACCAATGCTAGCATTCATGGCCCAGCGCGGAGCCCCGTTCTTGGGGAGGCCGCGGCCGCGCTGTCCATCCTGGCAGCCAGCTCCTGGCACCTCCAAGGCCCTGCGGCCGCCATATTAAGTGACTGCTGAAATTCATGGCCCTGCCTGCCTGCACTGTGCTGGGCTGCCCAGGGTAGGGGTGTGGGTTACTGTGTATGTTGGGGAGAATGGGGGTTGTTGCCAATGACAACGCATGCGTTCTCAAACACCCTAGGGCAGGAACGACACATTAGTAAATACTGTGGCTACACTATTTCTTTATTTACTACTGGGAGGTGAGACGTGAGCAATTATACACAAAGTATGGAAGTGTGTGGTGTGTGTACGTAATATACTGAATGTTATGTATGCATTTTTATGTGTGTCAGTTGGTGTGTGTGAACTCATATCTTATTCACATACACACTGAGCAGGGAGGAGGTGTGTATATGAGGGCAGAACAGCCATCCTCCTTTCTGAGCGGTTTTGTTTGAGGGGATTAGTCTCAATAAAATGGCAATTTGAATTCATCCAACTAATATTTCTTGCTGGGGGTAATGCATGGAGCTGAACAACACTTTAAATGGTGCTCAGAACAGCCTGCTTGACTTGTCCCGTGATATGATTTGTCCACGGGGAATAGGTTGGTTAACACACCCTCTGTACTGTCCTGCATGGGTCTCTGTGTGTGTGTGCATAGAGAAACAGAGACTAATGACATAAATAAGCTAAACATAAATGAGTAATACACATCTCTGTGTATGTGATGTGCAGTTACACTATCCACAGTTTTCTAATGTATTAGGACTGATGAAGATTACATACATTACATACATTACAAAGGGTAATTTTCCTGAGAAAATATAGTGTGCTTGCTTCAGCTGTCCAAAATCATGTTGTATTTACAAGGGACATGCAGCAGCAGCGATGGAAAAAGTACCCAATTGTCAAAAGTAAAGATACCTTAATAGAAAATGACTCAAGTAAAAGTGAAAGTCACCCAGTAAAATACTACTTGAGTACAAGTCTAAAAGTATTTGATTCAAAATATACTTAAGTATCAAAAGTAAAATGTAATTGCTCAAATATTCTTAAGTATCAAATGTAAAAGTATAAATCATTTAAAATACCTTATGACGCAAACCAGATGGCACCATTATTTTAAGGATAGCCAGGGCACACACCAACACTCAGACATAATTTACAAACAAAGCATTTGTGTTTAGTGAGTCCTCCAGATCAGAGGCAGTAATTCTTTAGTTCTCTTGATAAGTGTGTGAATTGGAAAATGTTCCTGTCCTGCTAAGCATTCAAAATGTAACATGTACTTTTGGGTGTCAGGGAAAATATATGTAATGAGTAAAAAGTACATTACTTTCTTTAGGAATGTAGTGCAGTAAAAGTAAAAGTTATCCCTAAAAAATTGTAGTAAAGTAAAGTACAGATACCCAAATAATCTACTTAAGTAGTACTTTAAAGTAATTTTACTTAAGTACTTTACACCACTGCTATACAGTACGTTGGGCACCAGGGTTTTTGACATAAACCTGCAAATGACCATCTGTTTTCATATCATGACCCTGAGTTTTCCTGACCAAGTGAGAAGACTGTAGCTAGGACCCCAAGATAATCCTGGCTGGGTCAGGAATAACTCCTGACCACACACAATGTAACTCCTGCACCAGTAAGTTACTATATACAGTGCTTTTTATTTTATTTTTACATTTTGTTACATTACAGTCTTATTCTAAAATATATCAAATATTTTTTCCCTCATCAATCTACACACAACACCCCATAATAACACAGCGAAAACAGGTTATTTGAATTCTCTCACTATGAGACTCTAAATTAAGCTCAGGTGCATCCTGTTTCCATTGATCACCCTTGAGATGCTTCTACAACTTGATTGGAGTCCACCTGTGGTAAAGTGTATTGATTGGACATGATTTGGAAAGGCACACACCTGTCTATATAAGGTCCCACTGTTGACAGCGCATGTAAGAGCAAAAACCAAGCCATGAGGTCGACGGAATTGTCCGCAGAGGTTCGAGACAGGATTGTGTCGAGGCACAGATCTGGGGAAGGGTAGCAAAACATTTATGCAGCATTGAAGGTCCCCAAGAACACAGTGGCCTCCATCATTCTTAAGTGGAAGAAGTTTGGAACCAACAAGACTCTTCCTAGAGCTGGCCGCCTTGCCAAACTGAGCAATCGGGGGAGAAGGGCCATGGTCAAGAAGGTGACCAAGAACCCGATGGTCATTCTGACAGAGCTCCAGAGTTCCTCTGTGGAGATGGGAGAACCTTCCAGAAGAACAACCATCTCTGCCATCTCTCCATCAATCATGCCTTTATGGTAGAGTGGCCAGACAGAAGCCACTTCTCAGTAAAAGGCACAAGACAGCCCGCTTGGTGTTTGCCAAACGGCACCTAAAGACTCTCAAACCTTGAGAAACAAAATTCTCTAGTCTAATGAAACCAAGATTGAACTCTTTGGCCTGAATGCCAAGCATCACATATGGAGGAAACCTGGCACCATCCCTATGGTGAAGCATGGTGGTGGCAGCATCATGTTGTGGGGATGTTTTTCAGGAAAGATGAACAGAGCCAAGTACAGAGATCCTTGAAGAAAATCTGCTCCAGTACGCTCAGGACCTCAGACTGGAGTGAAGATTCATCTTCCAACATGACAACAGCCCTTAGCACACAGCCAAGACAACACAGGAGTGGCTTCGGGACAAGTCTCTGAATGTCCTTGAGTGGCTCAGCTAGAGCCCGGACTTGAACCCAATCGAATATCTCTGGAGAGACCTGAAAATAGCTGTGCAGCAACACTCCCCATCCAACCAGAAAGAGGCTGAAGAAATTTGGCTTGTCACCTAAAACCCTCACAAACTTGTACAGACGCACAATTGAGAGCATCCTGTCGGGCTGTATCAGTGCCTGGTATGGCAACTGCACCGTCAACAACCGCAGGACTTTAATAATGTCACTTTAATAATGTTTACATATCTTGCATTACTCATCTCATACTGTATGTATATACTATATTCTATCTACTGTATTTTAGGCTATGCCACTCTGACATTGCTCGTCCATATATTTATACATTCTTAATTCCATTCCTTTACTTAGATTTGTGTGTATTAGGTATTTGTTGTGAAATTGTTAGATAATACTTGTTAGATATTGCTACACTGTCAGAACTAGAAGCACAAGCATTTCGCTACACCCACAATAACATCTGCTATACATGTGTATGTGACCAATAAAATTTGATTTGATACTCCCCAAAACAGGTGTGCCAAGCTTGTAGCGTCATACCCAAAAAGACTTGGGTAATCGCTGCCAAAGGTGCTTTAACAAAGTACTGAGTAAAGGGTCTGAATACTAATGTAAATGTGATATTTCCGGTTTTTATGTTTAATAAATGTGCAAACATTTCTAAAAACCTGTTTTTGCTTTGTCATTATGGGGTATTGTGTGTAGATTGAAGAGACATTTTTTTAATATACATTTTAGAATAAGGCTGTAACGTATAAGGGATTTGAATACTTTCCCGAATGCACTGTATATAGTTCATACAGTAGCATTAAATCAAATCAAATTTAAATCAAATCAAATGTATTTGTCACATACACATGGTTAGCAGATGTTAATGCGAGTGTAGCGAAATGCTTGTGCTTCTAGTTCCGACAATGCAGTAATAACCAACGAGTAATCTAACCTAACAATTACCAGGTGAAGATTACAGCTGTAAGCAGTTGGCAAGGAGACACAGGAGAGACATGTGTTTGCGGATTATTGTAGGCTTAACTCATTATACCAGTAGCGTGTGTACATGCATGAAATGATGCTGTAAGTACACCTGCTGTTATATCAACAGGACAATTGGGGTCGAACGTAACAGCATTCTACAACTCCCTCTTGACTTCCGGAAATGTGTTTTCATCAGCACACAAACACAAGATGAATTAGTTAGAGACATGTGCACCGGTACCTGATAGTGTTTACAACTACCCACTGTAACATTTGTCTCTCTTGCAATAATACATGGATTGTACAGAAAAGCCCCAAACAAACAAGCAATTTGTTCAGTTACATTTTTGGGATGCTCCTGGATAAAAGCAGAGGCACTGAGGGTCTGGAAACGTACCCTGTTATATAGGAATTCAATGGCAGTCAGTCAGTGACACGGACAGAGACGGACATAAACGTTTGATGTTTATTGTTGTGCTAAACAGGGATCATCTGGAAAATAAACCCCAGCATTGACTCTCTGTCATAATAAAGGGGGGGGGGGGGAAACAGGGTGATAGGAAATATGGAGCTGGAGACTAAGGTAAATAGATAACCCCGTCACCTCAAAAGTAGTAGCAGGAGAAGAGGTCCAGAGTAGACTCAAGAGTCAGAGAGGACAAGCTTGACCCCTCTTAGTCTTTAGGGGAAACACCCCCACTACACTACATTGAAAAAAATCAACAGCTCAAACAAGGACCATTCCACATGGCAGCCTAATGAAAATATGTGCGTAGAATTAGTGAGATGTGTGTCTAGAGAAAATGCGTGTGAAAGTGTGTGTAGATTGTGTGTACAGTGTGTGGGATTATTTGCCACTGAGCTGTGGGGACTGCGTTTCTGCGGTGTATAATGTGTGTGTGTGGCTGAGTGTGTGTGTGTGGTGGACAGTGTGTGTTTTATGCTGTGGTGTTTGACTAATAGACAGGCTGAAGGTGGGTCTGGACTCCTGATGGCTGTGGCAGACACCGGAGAATACACCCTGAGCACGAAAAGAGGAGAAGGAGAGGATACGAGAAAAGAAGGGGAGTGGGGGGGGGGGGGGGGGGGGGGGGGGGGGGGGCAGTTAATAACATTACAGAACAACAGTGTTACAAAATAAAACTTCCCCTGGAGCTCCACACTCAGATTATTATATTTACAAAGTAGAAAGACAGATCTTTTCCTCCTCACAACAGGCTTCAATCAGACAGCATCGAGGCCATTTCAGCAGCCCGCCTGCCACATGTCGTGCTGTGCTGTGCTGCACTGCGCTCCTCTCAGAACCGAGACAAACTTTCCACAAAAACAAAAGGCCATTCCCGCTCGTCTTTTATGACACCCAAGGCAAATAGAGCTGTGGATTTTCCATCGGGAGCCTAAGTGACGGGCCTGGGAGAAAAAAACTGGAATAGTTGTGTCACTAAGCGGTCTGTCTCTCTCCGTCTCTCTCTCCTACTTTAGAGACATTGGTTACATTTTTACCTGACTAACTCATCCGGAATGACATTTCTGCTATGGCTAGAGGTAAAATACATTGGCTGTACCTCAAATTACACCATTTGCCCAAATAGTGCATTCATTTGGGATAGAGCCATTATTTCTTTGTATCTGGCTCTGGCTAAAAGTAGTGCACTACATAGGTAATAACTAGATGCCCTTATTCTAAGAATTAGTAAGGAGAAAGAGAAAAGGCCAAAAAATGAAGTAGATGTGTTTTTATGACATCCTCTGTGAGTCAGCAGTCCCATAGCTCTACCCAGGATTCATAGGGAGATTTGGACCTGATATTGACAGTTACGGGTAACAATGGCTGACTTTCTGGAAGATGGTCCAGAAACAGAGGGGCTTATCAGCCAGGACATATGGAGATAATATCCAACTGACATGATTGAAATTCAACTGTAATGAGACAAAGAGAAAATGCAGTAGAATGTTTGGCTAAAACATAGAATGAACATGCTTAGAGGGCTTGGAAGTGATCAGGCCTACTTATTACCTAAACATCAATGGTGGCAAAAACAAATCCCCCTTAAATTCGATCTCTCAAGGACATCATTCTGTCAACTAGAGTTTCAATGTTACATCAGAGACGCTGGGACTTTCTTCCCACACACATTAGACCTGTTTCCTAATCAGCCACACAGTCAGTCAGGGAAAACTTTGGGCCATGGTAATGTCAGAGGAGGATATTAGATCTGGCTATGATACAGTTGCTTAGCGAATGCTTCACACCGTTTCAGACTGACGTATGACTCTATATGTAATGCGATTCAATACTGTGATTTTATTAAGATTCCATGGTCCAAACATATTGCTCACCATATGTCTGCTGTAGAGGGACAAGAGAGAGCCATGAGAAAATTAGTTTGCTGAAAACAAATTGGCTCCTTATTTAAAAAGAAGACAGAGAACAATAAATTAAGGAAAAACACTGGAGTTTTGGTGTTGGTAGAGCAAACTAAAGCAAAAATATTATTGGGATACTGTCAAAACGATACGACAGTATTTATTGTCAAAAATAATATTCAGATATGTAACTGCATCGATCTTTCTCGCATCACTAGGATTATTGTGGTATGTCAATACTGTAGCTGGTGATCAGTTTGAAAACCCAGCACCGAGCTTCTGCTTCACGGCAACAAAATACCCATCATTGCACCAAAGCGATACATTGCTCTGTATAGCTCTTGCTCCATTAATCTTTCCTCGATTCCTCCCATTCTCTCTCCTCTCCTCCTTCTCAAAACTGAAGAAAGTCAGAGTGGAAGGACTTTGGACCTTCTAATCAAATACAATTGAGAAGGAAGCAAAGAGAGAGGACGCAATGAGGTCCCTTCCATAACCCCTCATCTTGAAGTGGAGAGACAATTCATCAACTCTTGGAGGACAATGGAAGAAAAATTTTAAAAAACGTATTTATTGCTCAAAGTTTCGGCTTTTCGCCACCTTCAGAGTTTTTTCTACAACTGCCATTGTCCTCCAAGCGTTGCTGAATCTCCTTTTTACTTCAGGTTGCTCCTCAATTCATGCACTTTGGTTGGAGGGTTACACCAGTGTTCCCTTCCCATAACCACTCATCTTCACAGGGTCAGAAGGGGTCAACTAAAGAATACCTCCTCTAACCCCTCATCTTTAGGTCCTGTTGCCAACCAGGAGAAAATCAAGGCCTTTCTCACTGCAATAAAGGTCAAGCTGTTTGAAAACCCACCACAGAGCAACTGCACAGCAACCAAAAACACTTCATTGTGCCAAACCACATTACTCTGTATGGCTCCTTCACAAGTTATCTTTACTCGATTCCTCCCATCCACTCTCCTTGCCTCCTTTTCAAAACCCATTGTAGAAGAAGGTAAAAGAGTGAAAGACCCTTGAGTGAAGGGCCCTTGGACCTTCTACTCCAAACTATGATTGAGAAGGAAGCGAGGAGAGAGGATGCAATGAATCACAGAAAGACAACTTGTGAAAGAATAGTTTTCAATCTATTAATAAACATAATCTCCATGCAGAACACAGGAAACCAGAACCAGTCTCAGTCATTAATGTAGCATAACGTCAACCTACATCCCTGTTCACCGACTGACCTTTTAACCCCCTTGGGTTGCTTTTCAAAATATTTTCAATACTTCTGTGTACCCCATGTCCCTCCAATACATATGTATTTTGAGGAGGGCCCTCAAGACATTCCTAAATTCTGACTACACAACATACTCAGTGGCCTACCAAACCCTACAGATAAAACTGTTGCAGCAGAGACCTGAAATGTGCCGAGTTCAAGCGAATTCTCCAGCTGGCTGCCACCTACAAGGGATCAGCGACCGGGAGTAAGGACAAATCAGGGCAGGCAACTACGGGTGGTAAGATGTAACACTGGATTCCAATACCATCATTAGTTACGTTTTTAAACAGACACTAAATATAGTTTTTGTTCATGTGTTTCTCTCTTAATCATGTGTAAATTGTGTAAATGAAACCCATCTACTCTAATTTGGGTAAATGTTTTCAGATAGTCGTCCTGTCTTCCAGTGCCTCATCAGAGGAAGGTTAGGAGGCAGGTCTGTTCTGTGCTGTGCCAAGCCCAGACTGACTGAATGACTCATAGCAGTGTGGGAAGGCTACAGAATGTACTACTCAGGAAACAGTCATAACTAACATTTGAGGAGGTTTAGGTGAGGTTTTCAAGAGAAGTGTTCTGTACCGTGTTATATAAAAACACTTACCCTAGAGGTATCTAAGTAATGCAGAAGAGGCATGGCATATTGTTTGATTGGCAGACACCAAAAGGAATGGAGACACTCTACAGACATTATACAATAGACTTGCATACGCCCTTACACTCTCTTTCTCTCTGACAGACACACACTTACCCTGCTGCACAAAAAGTCTAAAACATGCACATATCATGCCCTTGGGGCTTTATTGAGCATCAAAGTTTTCACATCCCAGATCTCAGAACTGTTTTGTAGTGAATTCTTATTTCATAACCCATACAGGTCCTCGTCTTAAAGGTACGTAAAGTGCAGAGTATCAAAATCCTGTGTATTTGTAAATCCGTTTTATTAGGGTGCAATCTTATGGCTCTGAAATATCAATCTGGATATGGGACTTCTGAATTAGACATGTTCAGTTTTTATGAAAACTGTAGCTATTTGAATACACACATGATAGAATAACACTATTTTACCAAGATAGTGTTTGATGATGTGTTCTGACTCTAAGATCACCAGACAAATTACTGTCATAACTGAACAACGACATGACATTATTTACTTTCAGATTTCTGACAGTGTTGTTTTTTTCTTTCTTGCGTGACATTATTGCTGGCTAGATTAACCTAGACCATACTTCGAGGGAGATGGCAGAGACATGTGTTCCGAATGGTCCGTTTGTATTTGGTCAGGCTTGTGACTAGCTTGCAGATAGAACCTTATAGCGGCAAAATCAAATGGGTTTATGCAGAGAGAACTTTCTCAAATCATAGACATACGAAGAACCATCTAAAAATCATGTATATATGACTAACTCGTTACTGACAAAAATGTCAGATAGAACCTTATAGTCCCATGGTCTCAAAACTCTCTCTTAGTCACACAACCACCACGACACACACACACACACATTTACATTACATTTCTGCACAGTCCTGTACTCACATGTATGTTCCTGAGTTTCTTCTTGCCTCTCTCCAGCTTGCTGAGGAGTCTGTGCTGCTGCTGCTCTCTGGGCGCCGACTGCATCAGACGGTCGTCAACGGATACAGTCTTCCTCAGAGCCGCCCGCTCACCCGCTGTCTCTCCCTCACCCGCTGCTGTTGCCGTCTCACCCAGGGGGAGGCTTCTCACACCCGGGGCCGGTGCTGGGGTTGGGGCCTGGGCTGATGATATGGGAGATGGCTCTGTTCTGTCAAAGTCCCGCTGCACTGAGCCTGGACAACAGAAACCAGAGATGCACCACTGATAACCTACACCAGCATAGACAAAAGGATAGTATACAATGCCACACACACACGAGCACACACACACACACACATGCATACGCGCAAACACACATGCATACGCCCGCACACACATACATTCAGAAAGCAACGGCACACAAAATCTAAAATATATAGAGATCAATAGACAATTAGAGAGAAAGAGAAAAGGAGAGAACTGAAGAAATACAAGTGGACATATTGTGTGGGAGTGAATTGCTCCTTTGGCACCGTCTTAGATAGAACACCAGGATTAATAGTCTCACATTGTCTGCAAACAAACAAAACTTAACTGGTCTCTGGTCACCTCAAAGATATGTGCAATCACAAGCAAACACCTCAAACACACACAAACATATACACAAACACACACACACATTTAATCTGCTGTCTTCCTCTCTTCCCAGCTGTCAGGTGAGGCGGTTTCATCTTTCTCTCTGCTCAGTGTGTCTGTCTGCTGTTGTGTGTGTGTGTGTGAGTGTATGTGTGACACAAACAAGCACGCACACATATACACAGGAACAATATCAATTGCATACTCCTTGCGTCCTCTCTCCTTGTCTCCTCCTCAAAACCCATTGGATGAGAATGTCAGAGGTTCCTCCCCTCTGACCTTCTCCTCAAATATGGTTTGAGGAGGCGGCGAGATGAGAGGAGTATGCAATTGAGATCATCCCATACAAGCTCAAACACACAGCAGACACTAGCACACTTTTAAGCTGGTGTAAACTTCATTCCAGACTAATAGAAAAATAATTATACTTCAGACATTATGAAGAGATGTCACACACGCACAAATCTGCTGGAGGTTTCATGTTTCACTCTGCTCAACGTGTTTGTCTGTCGGCTGTTGTGAGTATGTTTATGTGATAAACATACAGATACGGTTGTGTGTGTATGTATGTGTGCATGCAAGCGTGTGTCTGTGTGCATGCGAATGTGGGTGTGTCTGCGTGCACGTGAGCGTGTGTGTGTGTGTCTGCAGTAGAATGTATCAGGCTCGTCTCATGGGCTACATCAACACCTGAGAGCAGCTCTGTACTGGCAGAATGACAGAAGCCCTAACCAGCCCATTAAATCTGCATGAAGGCCTCATTCAGCCTATACACAACCCTTTTATTATTAGAACTACCATTCAATGCCAATATTAGCTCAGACTTAAGGATATCCCACATAGGTCTGGCCAATATGTACAAAATATCATATCACAGTATTTTTCTCATTTTTGAAGGTAGGACGGTATTTGGCGTTTCTGAATAATAAAACTTCTAAATATGCTTTATTGGTAGTTCATGGCAACAAATGAAAATCAAAGTGGTTTTAGTGGGCTTTCTCCATTCTGATTGCTTTATACTGTTCAACCAAACTTCAACCCAAAATATTAGAAGCACAAAACTGACAGTGAACTAGTCCTATTTGTAGAACATTACGTAGGAATCAAAATATTTTATTTTGTAGCCTCAAACTCCGGGACTCGAGCAATGGTTCCATTTGCATGGTTATTTGTTCACTTCAAGCATTCAATTGCAGCATTTTCAAACATTTCTTAATTTCCTGCACTAATTTGTTATTGTTTACCCACTGTCACATTTCTTTTGTCTTTGTATGCCTCTATTTTGTAAAAAATAATTGTACAAAATATATTTTATTAGAATAATTATCCTCTGACTGTTTATTTTTCGGGTTCAATTGCAGATCTTACATTCGCTACTAGGAGTAGTCGGCCGATTTCCAGGGGTCTATTTGGTAAGCTTGCCCTCCCGAAGTTGTTGACTTGTCATCCTAGAAAATGTCCAGCTGCAGATTATGCACGCTGAGGCTGTCTGTTCTGAAAACCTCAAAGTGCATGTGTATCAGATGGTACAGTATGTGTGCACATTTGTTGGTCGCCTGAGTCAGTAGCTTTGTTCCTGGGCATCAGCATACTACGCACATACCAGTCGATGCACTAGCTCTGGCCCAGGCCGTTATGTTAACCACTGATGCTTGTGCAGCTAGCAAAGATTTTTATAAGTAAACCAAGATAGACCACAGCCTGTCGTTTCCAATGGGAACAAATTAGTCATAATGGGCAGAACAAGCACAAGCTAGCGATATCCTATTTTCCTGTTATGGCATGCATCTGCATATATCTGTTCCCTATATTTCCGTTGGGGAATGCCTACTCTGTGAAGTGCGCGTGTGCAATAACTCAATTCGCAATCCTTCTAAACAGTGCAATTACTTACAACTTTGGCAAATGGGCAAAGTCTACAAAACTTAGTCCACTCTGCTCAAAACAGATTCTAGTTTTGGGAACAGAAACTGTATTGAGATCAAAAGTTTCATCGATGAGAAAATTTGCTATCATATTTGGTAGTGCGTGGGAACGCTAAGCGGATGCTTCACATTTATACATCTGGTGAAATATCGTTCTCATTGTTCTATGTAGCTATTACACACTAGCTAGCTAGCACATTTACGCTAGCTAGCTAGTACCCAAGCTAGTGCACATTAGCTATCTAGCAGCCTGGTAGCCACTAGCTAACTTGTACACACTAGCTAGCTAGTACACACTAGCTGTAGTACACACTAGCTGTAGTACACACTAGCTGAAGTACACACTAGCTGTAGTACACACTAGCTGTAGTACACACTAGCTGTAGTACACACTAGCTGTAGTACACACGAGCTGTAGTACACACGAGCTGTAGTACACACTAGCTAGGACCTAGCTTCAAATTCTAAATGTCATTTCAACACCAGTGCTGTTGGTGGTGGTAAGGCACCATTTGACATGTCTGAGCTTTTATGTCTCACAGTGTCTGTATCCTGAGAATGTATCTGCTGGATCAGTACTCAGCTGTTAGCAACTTCTTATTGGCGATAAAAATGGATTGATTGCTATAATTGTTTTAGTCATTCGTGAATTACTTAATGTTAAAACATTTACAGTGCCTTGCGAAAGTATTCGGCCCCCTTGAACTTTGCGACCTTTTGCCACATTTCAGGCTTCAAACATAAAGATATAAAACTGTATTTTTTGTGAAGAATCAACAACAAGTGGGACACAATCATGAAGTGGAACGACATTTATTGGATATTTCAAACTTTTTTAACAAATCAAAAACTGAAAAATTGGGCGTGCAAAATTATTCAGCCCCCTTAAGTTAATACTTTGTAGCGCCACCTTTTGCTGCGATTACAGCTGTAAGTCGCTTGGGGTATGTCTCTATCAGTTTTGCACATCGAGAGACTGACATTTTTTCCCATTCCTCCTTGCAAAACAGCTCGAGCTCAGTGAGGTTGGATGGAGAGCATTTGTGAACAGCAGTTTTCAGTTCTTTCCACAGATTCTCGATTGGATTCAGGTCTGGACTTTGACTTGGCCATTCTAACACCTGGATATGTTTATTTTTTAACCATTCCATTGTAGATTTTGCTTTATGTTTTGGATCATTGTCTTGTTGGAAGACAAATCTCTGTCCCAGTCTCAGGTCTTTTGCAGACTCCATCAGGTTTTCTTCCAGAATGGTCCTGTATTTGGCTCCATCCATCTTCCCATCAATTTTAACCATCTTCCCTGGCCCTGCTGAAGAAAAGCAGGCCCAAACCATGATGCTGCCACCACCATGTTTGACAGTGTGGATGGTGTGTTCAGGGTGATTGATGAGCTGTGTTGCTTTTACGCCAAACATAACGTTTTGCATTGTTGCCAAAAAGTTAAATTTTGGTTTCATCTGACCAGAGCACCTTCTTCCACATGTTTGGTGTGTCTCCCAGGTGGCTTGTGGCAAACTTTAAACAACACTTTTTATGGATATCTTTAAGAAATGGCTTTCTTCTTGCCACTCTTCCATAAAGGCCAGATTTGTGCAATATACGACTGATTGTTGTCCTATGGACAGAGTCTCCCACCTCAGCTGTAGATCTCTGCAGTTCATCCAGAGTGATCATGGGCCTCTTGGCTGCATCTCTGATCAGTCTTCTCCTTGTATGAGCTGAAAGTTTAGAGGGACGGCCAGGTCTTGGTAGATTTGCAGTGGTCTGATACTCCTTCCATTTCAATATTATCGCTTGCACAGTGCTCCTTGGGATGTTTAAAGCTTGGGAAATCTTTTCGTATCCAAATCTGGCTTTAAACTTCTTCACAACAGTATCTCGGACCTGCCTGGTGTGTTCCTTGTTCTTCATGATGCTCTCTGCGCTTTTAACGGACCTCTGAGACTATCACAGTGCAGGTGCATTTATACGGAGACTTGATTACACACAGGTGGATTGTATTTATCATCATTAGTCATTTAGGTCAACATTGGATCATTCAGAGATCCTCACTGAACTTCTGGAGAGAGTTTGCTGCACTGAAAGTAAAGGGGCTGAATAATTTTGCACCCCCAATTTTTCAGTTTTTGATTTGTTAAAAAAGTTTGAAATATCCAATAAATGTCGTTCCACTTCATGATTGTGTCCCACTTGTTGTTGATTCTTCACAAAAAATACAGTTTTATATCTTTATGTTTGAAGCCTGAAATGTGGCAAAAGGTCGCAAAGTTCAAGGGGGATGAATACTTTCGCAAGGCACTGTAAGAAGAGACTTGCTTGGGCCAACAAACATGGGCAATGGACATTAGACCGGTGGAAATCTGTCTGTCCTTTGATCTGATGAGTTCAAATTTGACATTTTTGGTTCCAACCAAAAATCTTTATGAGATGCAAAGTAGGTGAACGGATGATCTCTGTATGTGTGGTTCCCACCGTGAAGCATGGAGGAGGTGGTGTGATGGTGCTTTGCTGGTAACACTGTCAGTGATTTATTTAGAATTCAAGGCACACTTAACCAGCATGGCTACCACAGCATTCTGAGGCAAGACGCCATCCAATCTGGTTTGCGCTTAGTGGGACTATAATTTGTTTGTCAACAGGACAATGATCCAAAACACACCTCCAGGTTGTGTAAGGGCTATTTGACCAAGGAGAGTGATGGGAGTGCTGTATCAGATGACCTGGCCTCCACAATCATCTGACCTCAACCCAATTGAGATGGTTTGGGATGAGTTGGAACACAGAGTGAAGGAAAAGCAGCCAACAAGGGCTCAGCATATGTGGGAACTCCTTCAAGACTGTCGGAAAAGCATTCCTCATGAAGCTAGTTGAGAGAATGCCAAGAGTGTGCAAAGCTGTCATCAAGGCAAATGGTGGCTACTTTGAAGAATCTCAAATATAAAATAGATTTTGAATTGTTTAACACTTTTTTTGGTTACTACATGATTCCATATGTGTTATTTCATAGTTTTGAGGTCTTAGTACAAATAAAGAAAACCATTGAGTGGGTGTGTCCAAACTTTTGACTGGTACTGTATTATTCTTACCTCTTTACTATGACACTCCAAGCTGAAATCAGGTGCATCCAATAGCACCTGTGGCTAGGCCTGTAGCGGCCACAAAATTTAGTCAGCCAGTGATTGTCAAGCAAATAACTGTCAATCTCACGGTAATTTACTGTTAATTAACAAACACATTCAGCATCTCTTGGCTTTCACACATAGACTACAAGCCACTGATGCAGACATCTACATTTGAAAAAGTCAAATAAATCCATGTATTATAGCCTACACCTTCACAATAAATCCATTATTTATTTTAGACAGGTCTAAAGAAGCATGGTATGAAGAAAATGTCGTCTATTTCAGAAGAACAGAATAGCATACTCTGAGTTTTCCTTATGTTAAGTCCTTATGCGGCTATGCCAAATGGTTGGGGGCTACACTAGCTCATTTAGCAGACAAGATTTGCTTAGAATTCCGTGGCATTATTGAAGAATACAAGTGAACCAAGCTGAATAAAATATATATATTTTCTCCAAATGATCTGAGGGAGTGCGCACATGCGAATATTCTGTGTTGAGTGGTTAACAAAGAAATAGGTCCTCCTATATGCTTAATTTAGAGTTATTAATGTAACTTGTTGTTCTACAAACATTGGGCTATATGTTTAGATTTTTTATAGATTTGCATGATGTAACAAATGATGATTTGAAAAAAGTTGAATGAAATGAATGCTTTGTTTTTTTGCGCAGGCTGTACATACTTCATTAGTCTCTCATTCACAATTTGACTAGTAGATGATAATGCTATGAATTCCACGCCGGTGTCCCCTTTTTGGCTGTAATGCACCCTAAAAAAAATCCATGCATGTGTTGTGCCCTTCTCCCTGAGTGCTGCGCGCTCTCCATCATGTGATCGTTTTTTTCTCACAGGCTACAAGTGAAGACAGACACACCAGGGACGCAACTGCAACTTAATACATGTCATCTATGTATTTAAATAGTGAATGGAGGGTGCTTTCTCGTGATTCATTTTTATGGCAGCCAGGTAGGCTATACTCCTGTTGTAAAGATAAGCAATGTGCTTAATATTAGGAAAGTTGAGAAATAAATACAGTAGCCCTAGCCTATAGAAAGCTGATGGGATCCTCCTCTTTTTAAGAGGCTATCACTCTGTTTTCTCACGCAATTGCATAGCCTATAGAAATGCTGCACAATATGAGCTCATATGACGTGTTGGATTCAATTTTTGATTACATTTGCATTGCTGTCAGAGTGATTAGAGGGACAATAGAGTGCTGAGTACCAAGCAGTTAGCAAGTTTGGTAGGCTACTAATGACCATGAGCAGCATCAGAGCTTGGAGAAGCCTTATTACCGTAACTAAACGATCACGTGGAATTTGACTGCCTTCATGACACATGACCGCAGGTGTGGCGGTAATACGGTCACCGCAACAGCCCTACCTGTGGCCAATTAAATTGTTTGGAAATTATTTAGAAAGAAGCACACCTGTCTATATAAGTTCCCACAGTTGACAGTGCATGTCAGAGAGAAAACGTGGCATGGAAAAATGTAATATTTTTCAGAAGGAATCGGGTAATTGGTTAAGGGAGGAGGATTGGAAGGAAAGAGAGAGGAGGTTGAAAAGAATGAGGGAGGCAGAAGATGGGTTTTAATCTGTTGAAGCGAGCAATAACAAGGGAGAGGGTATGTCGAGGAAGATTGGTGTCAAGTTCAAACAGAGTGAGCCAGACGCCAGTTCGAATTCTGGAGGTGAAATGAAAGGGGTAGAAGGTGTTGTGAGGAGCTCGGAGCCCGAGCCTTGCATTGATGGACATGATTATGATAAAGATATGTTTGGCCCAGTAGGAATGAGAATTTTGAAGAGGATGGAAGCAGGCCTTTTGGCTTATTCATGAGTAGTTTCAGGTTGGGTGGAAAAGATGGTGGGTGCTCTTGAGTCGGTGAAGGTAACCCGAAGTGGACTTGATGTTTGTTTATTTCTTCAGATGAGAGGGAGCAGATGCTCTGTGCGACGCAACTTTGGTCAAGATCTGTTTCTTAGGAACCAGGCACCACTGAAAGGAGTGATTTCTGAGGTAGCATTAGGTGTGGAAGTGGAGCAATTGAATTTGAAGATTCCTGGTGTTTGTGACACCAGCCATTTGGTGCAACGCAGACCCGGTGGTGAGCGTGGTGAAACAGTCACTGTCAGTCCTTTTGCGCTTTGAGTCAGCCTCTACCCGACAAATTCATGGTAGGGTATATCAGTTATCCTGTTAGAGCTTTTGTGCCGAACCCACTGCTGTATTTCAGGTGTCAGGTTTACGGTCATGTTGCAGCAGTGTGTAGGAGGGAGATTCCAAGATGTGGGAAGTGTGCAGGAGGACATGGGATAGAGGATTGTGTCGTTTCGGTGGATAAGGTTGCTTGTGTCAACTGTAGGGGTACACATGTTGGTGGGGATCAGAAGTGTCCGGTGCGAGAGAGACAGATTGAGGTGGCTAGAGTCAGAGTAGTGTGGAAGGTGTCGTATGCTGAGGCTGGTGAAGAAAGTAGAGGAGGATGGGTCAAGGGTCAGGGATTCTGAGAGGATCCCTGTGAATAGTAGATCTAGCACAGAGGAATAGGCCAATACATCCTTCAGTAAGGTTGGATTCTTAGCATTCATAGCAATGGTTATCAACTGTACAGCAGAAATGGAATGTAAATCACAGAAAATAGATGTGGTGGCAGCTGCAAATAAGTACTTGGGTGTACGATAGTTGACTTCAGAAGAGTTACAGGGTGAATGGAGTGGTAGTGTCTCGTCCTCTCAGCCCGTTGGCCTGGGGTAGGATCAGATCGGGCTAAAGTAGTGGAATTAGGTGCTGGGTTTTAATGAGTATAGGTTTAATTGGTAGGGTAATTCAAATGTTTATTTTTTTCAGTTCCCCTTTTCCATTTTGTATCACAAAGTGTAATGGATCTATACCATAGTTCAGTTGGGGGCGGTAATGCAACATATTGGATGCAAACCACCACTAAACCTAACTGAAGAAGAAGAAGAAGAAGCATGCATGTCAGAAGTGCATGTCAGAGCAGAAACTTTACCATGACGTCCCCACTATCTGTCGATCTCCGAGATTGAATTGTGGTGAGGCATATACCTGGAGAAGTGTATAAAACCATTTCTAGAGTGTTGAAAGCAACAGCACAGTGGTCTCAGTCATTGGGAAGTGGAAAAATATGGAACTACCCAGAGCTGGCCGTCCAACCAGACTGAGCAACCGGAAAAGAAAGACCTTGGTTCGGGTCCAGCCAAAGCCCAGACATGAATCCCATTGGAAATCTGTGGAAAGACTTGAAGATTGCTGTTCACTGCCACGCCACATGTAATTTAACAGAGCGAAAAAATCTGCAAGGAAAAATGCAGATGTCCAAAGCCGATACAGACATACCCAAGATGACTCAAAGCTTTAATTTCAATCACTTTGAAAAAATGTTTTCATTTGTCATTATGGGGTATTGTGTGTAGATGGGTGAGAGAAAAAAACATATTTGATCCTTTTTGAATTCAGGCTGTAACACAACAAAAATGTGGAATTAGTCAAGGGGTATGAATACTTTCTGAAGGCACTGAAACTACATATTTACAATGTCTTTCACATTGTGATGTTTCTATTAGTTCAAAACACAAACAGTTTGTTCTTAACATTTGAAAAGGGCTTTCTTAAATTAATCGTGTGATTTTAATGCACTGATTTCTATAGGTAAAGTATTCCAGTCATTTCGGCCTTTGTATCTGAAAGATCTTACTGATACAGTTGAAGTCGGAAGTTAACATACACCTTAGCTAAATACATTTAAACTCAGTTTTTCACAATTCCTAACATTTAAACCCAGGAATAATTCCCTGTTTTAGGTCAATTAGGATCACCACTTTATTTCAAGAATGTGAAATGTCAGAATAATAGTAGAGAATGATTTATTTCAGATTTTATTTATTTCATCACATTCCCAGTGGGTCAGAAGTTTACATGCACTCAATTAGTATTTGTTAGCATTGCCTTAAACAATTTAAACTTGGGTCAAAGGTTTCAGGTAGCCTTCCACAAGCTTCCCACAATAAGTTTGGTGAATTTTGGCCCATTCCTCCTGACAGAGCTGGTGTAACTCAGTCAGGTTTGTAGGCCTCCTTGCCCGAAAAAGCTTTTTCAGTTCTGCCCCATACATTTTCTATAGGATTGAGGTCAGGGCTTCTTGATGGCCACTCCAATAACTTGACTTTGTTGTCCTTAATGCATTTTGCCAAAACTTTGGAAGTATGCTTGGGGTCATAGTCCATTTGGAAGACCCATTTGCGATCAAGCTTTAACTTCCTGACTGAAGTCTTGAGATGTTGCTTCAATATATCCACAATTTTCCTCCCTCATGATGTCATCTATTTTGTGAAGTGTACCAGTCCCTCCTGTAACAAAGCTCCCCACAACATGATGCTGCCACCCCTGTGCTTCGGTTGGGATGGTGTTCTTCAGCTTGCAAGCCTCCCCCTTTCTCCTCCAAACATAACGATGGTCATTATGGCCAAACAGTTCTATTTTTGTTTCATCAGACCAGAGGACAGTTTTCCAAAAAGTACGATCTTTGTCCCCATGTGCAGTTGCAAACCTTTTTTATGGCGGTTTTGGAGGAGTGGCTTCTTCCTTACTGAGCGGCCTCTTCCTTGCTGAGTGGCCTTTCAGGTTGTGTCGAAATAGGACTCATTTTACTGTGGATATAGATAATTTTGTACTGGTTCCCTCCAGCATCTTCACAAGGTCCTTTGCTGTTGTTCTGGGATTGATTTGCACTTTTTGCACCGAAGTACGTTCATCTCTAGGAGATAGAACGTGTCTCCTTCCTGAGCGGTATGACGGCTGCGTGGTCCCATGGTGTTTATACTTGCGTACTATTGTTTGTACAGATGAACATGGTACCTTCAGTCATTTGGAAATTGCTCCCAAGGATGAATCAGACTTGTGGAGGTCTACAAATTTTGGCAGATTTCTTTTGATTTTCCTAGGATGTCAAGCAAAGAGGCACTGAGTTTGAAGGTAGGCCTTGAAATACATCCACAGGTACACCTCCAATTGACTCAAATGATGTCAATTAGCATATCAGAAGCTTCTAAAGCCATGACATTTTCTGGAATTTTCCAAGCTGTTTAAAGGCACAGTCAATTTAGTGTATGTAAACGTCTGACCCACTGGAATTGTGCGACAGTGAATTATAAGTGAAATAATCTGGTCTGTAAACAATTGTTGGAAAAATTAACTTGCCAAAACTATAGTTTGTTAACAAGAAATTTGAGGAGTGGTTGAAAATTACTCCATCATAAGTGTATGTAAACTTCCGACTTCAACTCTTATGTGATATGTGGTTGTCTTACCTAGCTACCTTAAAGGACAATTCCACAAATTTTCAACCTCATGTTCATTATCTCCAGCAGAATACCTGTTTATGTATAAACATATGTGACAACGGAACATTTTTAAAATCACAGTTTTTCTTACTTTTAGATCATGGAAACGAGCCATTTCCACATATGTAGACAACGGTATGGTGCCATATACTGAATGTGAGGTTGAAAAGTGGCGGAGTTGCCCTTTAAGATGAATTCACTAAGTAAGTCACTGTCACGCCCTGACCTTAGAGATACTTTTTATGTTTTTGGTTTTGGTTTGGTCAGGGCGTGAGTTGGGGTGGGCATTCTATGTTTTGTGTTTCTATGATTTACTATTTCTATGTTATGGCTGGGTATGGTTCTCAATCAGGGACAGCTGTCTATCGTTGTCTCTGATTGGGAACCATACTTAGGTACCATTCTTCCCACCTGTGTTTGGGGGAAGTTAACTTTGTTTGATGGCACATAGCCTTAAGCTTCACGGTTTGTTTTGCCTGCGTCATTTCTTAAATAAAGTCAAATGTACGCTCACCACCCTGCACCTTGGTCCTCATCCTTCAACAGCCGTAACAGAACTTCCCACCAACAACGGACCAAGCAGCGTGGTAAGGAGGAGCAGCGTGTCCAGGATTCATTGACTTGGGAGGAGATCCTGGACGGTAAGGGATCCTGGAGGCAGGCTGGGGAGTATCGCCGTCCACGGGAGGAACTGGAGGCAGCAATTGCAGAGCGGCAGCGTTACGAATTGACTCGGCTAGCAAGGAAGTCCGAGAGGCAGCTCCCCAAAATGTTTTGGAGGGGGGGCACACGGGGAGTGTGGCTGAGGCAGGTTGGAGACCTGAGCCAACTCCACGTGCTTACCGTGGCGAGCGTCGTACTGGTCAGGCACCGTGTTATGTGGTGGAGCGCACAGTGTCTCCAGTGCGGATGCACAGCGCGGTGCGCTACCTTCCAGCTTCCCGAATCGGCCGGGCTAGAGTGGGCATCCAGCCAGGTCGGAGGATGCCGGCTCAGAGCATCTGGCCTCCAGTACGTCTCTATGGCCCGGGATATCCTGCGCCAGCTCTGCGCACTGTGTCTCCGGTGCGTCTGCACAGCCCAGTGCACCATGTACCTGTGCCCCGCATCTGCAGGGCGAAAATAACCATCCAGCCAGGAAGGGTTGTGCAGGATCTACGCGCAAGACCTCCAGTGCGCCTCCACAGCCCAGTGTATCCTGTGCCTGTCCCCAGAAGGACAGTGCCTCCTGTATGCCTCTCCAGCCTGGTGAGTCCTGTGCCTGCGCCCAGTCCGGAGCCCCCAGAGACGACGGCCTCCAGTCCGGAGCCCCCAGAGACGACGGCCTCCAGTCCGGAGCCCCCAGAGACGACGGCCTCCAGTCCGGAGCCCCCAGAGACGACGGCCTCCAGTCCGGAGCCCCCAGAGACGACGGCCTCCAGTCCGGAGCCCCCAGAGACGACGGCCTCCAGTCCGGAGCCCCCAGAGACGACGGCCTCCAGTCCGGAGCCCCCAGAGACGACGGCCTCCAGTCCGGAGCCCCCAGAGACGACGGTCGCCATTCCGGAGCCCCCAACGACGACGGTCGCCAGTCCAGGGCCCGCAGCGACGGCGGTCGCCAGCCCGGGGCCCGCAATGAGGGCCCCAGGTCCGGGGTTGGACGCGAGGGTCCCCGCACCAGAGGTGCCACCAAAGTGGGGTGAGCCAGCGGTGGAGTGGGGTCTGCGCCCTGCACCTGAGCTGCCGCCGCGGATAGATGCCCACCCAGACCCTCCCCTATAGGTTTAGGTTTTGCGGCCGGAGTCCGCACCTTTGGGGGGGGGGGGGGGGGTAATGTCACGCCCTGACCTTAGAGATCCTTTTTATGTCTCTATTTTGGTTTGGTCAGGGTGTGAGTTGGGGTGGGCATTCTATGTTTTGTGTTTCTATGATTTTCTATTTCTATGTTTTGGCCGGGTATGGTTCTCAATCAGGGACAGCTGTCTATCGTTGTCTCTGATTGGGAACCATACATAGGTACCCTTTTTCCCATCGGTGTTTGTGGGAAGTTAACTTTGTTCGAGCTTCACGGTTTGTTTTGTCGGCGTCACTTCTTAAATAAAGTAAAATGTACGCTCACAACGCTGCACCTTGGTCCTCATCCTTCAACAGCCGTGACAGTCACTCTGGATAAGATCATCTGCTTAATGACTAAAATGTAAATGCAAATGTATCCTTTAAATTATTCTGAAAGTCCGGAAATGTAATTCATCCTTGAAATTATTCATAAATCATTCAGAATGTTCTGAAATTATTTCAATGCTTTCCAATCATGTATTAGCAAACAAAAACATATACCTAATGTGTTCCTGGGAGTGGAACACTGAGGACAGCTCCAGAACACTAACACTTCATATGCTGCCGTATATTTAGGGGAAAACAGGAAGTAAAAACAATCAAACAAAACCTGACGCATGGTAATAAGCTAAGAGGATGGTTTCCATGACAACTGTTGCTACTCCAGAGCCATCACAGCTGGGGGTCGAGCAGGGCAGAGAAGGATGTGACCGACAAAGAAGAAAGGGAGCGAGGGGAGAAATATCGAGCTAAGGGAGAAAAAAAGTAGAGGCAGCAAGGGGGGAGAAAAAGAGAGGGAAGAGAAGCTGACAGAGACAGAAAGATGTGTGTATAGAGTGAGGAGAGAGAGGGGAAAGGAAGATATCAACAAAAAAAGCAAGAGAGAAGAGAGCAAATTAGAGATTCTGACAGGGAAGAAAAACCGACAGGAAAGAGGAGATTCGGACAAAAGAGAAAGATAATGACAAAGTGTAACCTGAGAAAAGGAGAGCTAATTGAAAAGGGAGATGGGAAAAGCGAGATTGTCTGCGTAAAAAAAAGTGACTCTCCAATCTCCATCCATTTAGTTCTCCCCTCTCCCTGCATCTCTTCTTCCTCGCCTCTCCCTCCATCTTTCTTCCTCTCCCTCCATGTCTGCCTCCTCTCTTCTCCCACCATCTCTTAGCCTCCTTCTCTACTCCCTCAATCCCTGCTATTCTCCCCCACTCTTCCTCTACTCCTGCCATGCAGAGAGACAGACTGAGTGCCAAAGCAGTCGCATCTAATGGGACTCAGGCTGTGCTTCAGCCATCAGCAGGGGAAGGAAGCTAACAGTCTAATCACTTGTTAATAGTGCACATCTTTTAGCTGGAACACTTACAGACATACAGCATGAAAAATAAAAAAGTGACAACATTAGTAAACTCACTCACTCTCATACGTATAGTACATGCAAAGTTGATACTGAAAAATAAGTAGAGGGTGACAATAAAATTTCCACAGTATCTGAGCTACAGAACTCAACATCCACTTCTATATTTACTGCATGGAATACAACATTATCCACACAGAGTCTAAGTTCTGTTAAGTTGATATAAACATTTGTAAATTGCTGCTAGTGTATGAGAATGCGTTGGGTCATTTGTAAATTCAAAGCGTTGTTAGACTGTCCATTCGTATATTAAGAGTGTTTCACTCTCGGTGCGTTCAGAGCGCACACTGGACGCTCTGGCCGATGAGTAGGGTTGATTCAAACGTTCTGACCCCCACAACCGCAGTCAAGCTTAGTTAGCTTAACATTAGCTAAGTGGCTAGCTACTTCCAGACACATAATGAGAGAACAACCCACTCTGACCATTTTACTCGCCCTAGCAGAGCTGGTTAGGCTGTTTTCATGTTATCTAGAGCGTTAGTGACTAACTGTGCTGCTGGCAACAATGTAATTACACTTTTTTTACCGACTTTTAGTGACACCGGCCATATTCAACGGGTGTTGAGCGTTCGTAAAATCATCAGTTATTCTGCGAACTGGCACATTCAGACGAGAGTCTTTTGTTATGACATGTAGCTAGCTAACTAGGTAAACAACAAACCATAAGCCCAACTCATGACATTACTAGAGAGGACCGAGCACGCCTCAATTCTCATCAACGGGGCTGTAGTGGAGCAGGTTGAGAGCTTCAAGTTCCTTGGTGTCCACATCACCAACATGCTATCATGGTCCATCACACCAAGACAGTCGTGAAGAGGGAACGACAAAACCTATCCCCCCTCAGGAGACTGAAAAGATTTGGCATGGGTCCTCAGATCCTCAAAAGGTTCTACAGCTGCAACATCGAGAGCATGGTTGCATCACTGCCTGGTATGGCAATTGCTTGGCCTCCGACCACAAGGCACGACAGAGGAAGGCCCTAAAAATTGTCAAAGACCCCAGCCACCCCGGTCATACTGTTCTCTCTGCTACCGCATGGCAAGCGGTACCGGAGCGCCAAGTCTATGGCTACCCATACCCAAGTCTATGGCTACCCATACTGTTACGGATACAGTTATCCTGTGTGTGTGTGTATCCTGTGTGTGTGTTTCTTTTCTCTCCTTCTCCCCTCACAGGTGAAAATCATTACTCCCCAATCAGTCAACAATCAACCCATCAATCAGAAGACACACCTCCTCCTATTTCCTACCCTATCACAGTTCCTTCCCCATGGTTTAAAAACCCCATCATTTGTTTGCTCAAGAGCTCAATCTATCTCTAAATGCCATGTATGTAGATCTCTCTGCTTCACTCTCTGTTTGTGTCTTAACCTCTCCTTTTGTTTGAGCACCTCCATAGCACTTTGTCATCACCTGTGAGTATTGTTTTTGGTTATGGTGTTTGTATTTGATTGCTGGTGGGAAAAGGGGAAACCAAGACAAGTCGCCCATGGGCATACACTAGCCGTAGGTGAAATTTGTTAAATACACTAGTTAGAACTGGGCGGACCACCCACTGTATTTTTGGTTAGTTAGTTAGCTGTTGTTAAAGTAAGCTAGTCTAGCTTAGGGGTGTTTTTGTATACTTATTGTTTCTTTCCTTGGGTCCAGCTCAGCCCCTTTTTCCTGCTCCCCTCATTACCGTGTGTTTATAAATAAACCTTGAGTTTGACGGTAGATTTCAGTTGTCCTGGTTATTTCGTTCAAACTTTGTCACAATTATAATTTACTTTAGTTATGTTACGGGTCTCATTACCATCCCCCCCTAGACTGTCGGGCCAAAAGGGATTTGTAACACATACTCAAGTCTATGGCTACCCATACCCAAGTCTATGGCTACGCGGGCCATTTGCATTGTGTCCCACCAACCCCCCCCCCCCCCCCCCTCCCGCTCGGGACAATCCGCAGTCCCAGCTACAAGGGCTAACCGCGTCACAGGATCCAAATTTAAAATGGTAGTTAATAACCAAACTTTTTCAATAGAACACTTTTTCAGACAATTTTCAAAACAACAAACTGAGCTTTACATCGTTCAACACAGGACGTGTAAGTGTTCAATTAAGTTGAGATCTAGTGAATGAGATGGCCATTGCATAAGGTTTACATAGTTTTCATGCTCATTGATAGCTTTAACGTCATTGAATGGCTGAGTTAAACACACACACTAACACACTCTATCTACCTCATCCCCATATTGTTTTTATTTACTTTTCTGCTCTTTTGCATACCAGTATTTCTACTTGCACATCATCATCTGCTCATCTATCACTCCAGTGTTAATTTGCTAAACTGTAATTACTTCGCTACTATGGCCTGTTTATTGCCTTACCACCTCATGCCATTTGCACACAGTATATAGACTTCCTTTTTTTCTATTGTGTTATTGACTGTACGCTTGTTTATTCCATGTGTAACTCTGTTGTGTCACACTGCTTTGCTTTATCTTGGCCAGGTCGCAGTTGTAAATGAGAACTTGTTCTGAACTAGCCTACCTGGTTAAATAAAGGTGAAGAAAAAAATAAAAAATACCCACGCACTAGAGTATGTGAATGGAGTTGGGGTCGGAATTCCCGCTTATTGCTTTTTTGCTCTAGATCCTTTCCTACAGCTCCGCTAAAAACTGCTCTGCACTTTGACGCTCCGAATTCGCTCAATTCATTAAAATCACAATTTAACCAATACCCATCTATTTTTGTGACTACCTGGACCTACCACTTGGTTTTGAAGTATTGAAACCAAACCATATGACTTGAATGAAAAGTATTTGAATAAACATAAAGGTTAATGTACGACGCAAACATCATTTCAAATAAGGCTACATGCGTCACACCCTGATCCGTTTCACCCATCTTTGTGATTGTCTCCACCCCCCTCCAGGTGTCGCCCATCTTCCCCATTATCCCCTGTGTATTTATACCTGTGTTCTCTGTTTGTCTGTTGCCAGTTCGTCTTGTTTGTCTAGCCAACCAGCATGTGTCAGCTCCTGCTTTTCCCGTCTCTCTTTTCTCGTCCTCCTGGTTTTTGACCCTTGCCTGTCCTGACCCTGTACCCACCCGCCTGACCACTCTGCCTGCCCCTGACCCTACCTGCCTGTACCTTTGCCCCACCTCTGGATTACCGACCTCTGCCTAACCTGAGCCTGTCTGCCGTCCTGTACCTTTCCCCCTGTTGCTGTAATACACATTGTTACTGCGACACGGTCTGCATCTGGGTCTTACCTTGATACCTGATACCCATTAAATGTATAAACACTAAATAGATCAGGAGCCAGACAGGGAGCCTAATTAATGAATTATTTTGGCTATTTATTTCAAGGCTATAGCCTACAAAGAAATACATTGTGAAGCATGTGCAACACTAGGCTGGTAGGGACATAAACCGCTCAGCATTAAACAACATTTTGTTGTATTAAATCTTTTTGGTATATAAATTGCGCATCTAGGCTGCATATACTTATAATTAAATACAAATTAAACAAAAAATGCCTTATTAGGCTCAGTCTACAGTGCCTTTGAATTTATTTTTAAAAACATGAGTTTGGCCAGAGTCTGTGGCTTCAGGCTCATGCGATGGTGCCTGGAGAGCAGGACAGCAGTGGAGAATATCCTCTTCGTGCTTGCAGAGCCACTGGGGATGCTAACACCCTTCGGGCCACTCTTGCCAGGCTACCTATACATTTTTTTTATTTAGGTAGGCCAAAATCAATTATGGCCTAATGTATAGATAATAGAACAAAAATTAACACAACTTTTAAGAGATCTGATTTTTTTGTTTATAAATACTTTGCTACAATGGCACACTTAGTTAGCTACCCACCTTGTTACTTTCTGTTAGCATGTGCACATAGTACACCATCATGCTTTTGGGATGTGTCCTTTCAGATTCCACAATGGTTCTTTAGTTGTGGAACTCTATTGGAGGGATGTGACACCATTCTTCCACGAGAAATAATATAATTTGGTGTTTTGTTGATAGTGGTTGAAATCACTATCTCAGGCGCCGCTCCAGAATCTCCCATAAGTGTTCAATTGGGTTGAGATCTGGTGACTGAGACGGCCATGGCATATGGTTTACATTGTTTCCATGCTCATCAAACCATTCAGTGGCCACTCATGCCCTCTGGATGGGGGCATTGTCATCCTATCTCCATAGCTATGGAAGTCAAAATAATGAACCAATATTTGCCTGCTCAGCATTTCTATACTTGACCTGATACATGATGGGATGTTAATTGCTTTAATAACTCAGGACCCACACCTGAGTGGAAGCACCTGCTTTATATATGTATTTTCATCCCTCATTTACTGAAGAGTTTCCTTTATTCTGGAAGTTAATGTAAGCATCCATTTTAGCTTTAGAAAAAAATAAATATATATATATATATATATATATATATACACACACTGCTCAAAAAAATAAGGGGAACACTAAAATAACACATCCTAGATCTGAATGAATGAAATATTCTTATTAAATACTTTTTTCTTTACATAGTTGAATGTGCTGACAACAAAATCACACAAAAATGATCAATGGAAATCAAATGTATCAACCCATGGAGGTCTGGATTTGGAGTCACTCAAAATTAAAGTGGAAAACCACACTACAGGCTGATCCAACTTTGATGTAATGTCCTTAAAACAAGTCTAAATGAGGATCAGTAGTGTGTGTGGCCTCCACGTGCCTGTATGACCTCCCTACAATGCCTGGGCATGCTCCTGATGAGGTGGCGGATGGTCTCCTGAGGGATCTCCTCCCAGACCTGGACTAAAGCATCCGCCAACTCCTGGACAGTCTGTGGTGCAACTGGATGGATGGAGCGAGACATGATGTCCCAGATGTGCTCAATTGGATTCAGGTCTGGGGAACGGGCGGTCCATAGCATCAATGCCTTCCTCTTGCAGGAACTGCTGACACACTCCAGCCACATGAGGTCTAGCATGGTCTTGCATTAGGAGGAACCCAGGGCCAACCGCAGGTCTCACAAGGGGTCAAAGGATCTCATCTCGGTACCTTATGGCAGTCAGGCTACCCCTGGCGAGCACATGGAGGGCTGTGCGGCCCCCCAAAGAAATGCCACCCCACACCATGACTGACCCACCGCCAAACCGGTCATGCTGGAGGATGTTGCAGGCAGCAGAACGTTCTCCACGGCATCTCCAGACTCTGTCACGTCTGGCACATGTGCTCAGTGTGAACCTGCTTTCATCTGTGAAGAGCACAGGGAGCCAGTGGCGAATTTGCCAATCTTGGTGTTCTCTGGCAAATGCCAAACGTCCTGCACGGTGTTGGGCTGTAAGCACAACCCCCAACTGTGGACGTTGGGCCCTCATACCACACTCATGGAGTCTGTTTCTGACCATTTGAGCAGACACAGGCACTTTTGTGGCCTGCTGGGAGTCATTTTGCAGGGCTCTGGCAGTGCTCCTCCTGCTCCTCCTTGCACAAAGGCAGAGGTAGCCAGGAAGCATAGGAACTGAGAAGTGGTCTGTGGTCACCACCTGCAGAACCACTCCTTTATTGGGAGTGGTTCTTGCTAATTGCCTATAATTTCCACCTGTTGTCTATTCCATTTGCACAACAGCATGTGAAATGTATTGTCAATCAGTGTTGCTTCCTAAGTGGACAGTTTGATTTCACAGAAGTGTGATTGACTTGCAGTTACATTGTGTTGGTTAAGGGTTCCCTTTAATTTTTTGAGCAGTGTATAAATTTCACCTTTATTTAACCAGGTAGGCTAGTTGAGAACAAGTTCTCATTTACAACTGCGACCTGGCCAAGATAAAGCAAAGCAGTGTGACACAAACAACAACAGAGTTACACATGGAGTAAACAATAAACAATCCAATAATACAATAAACAAGTCAATGACACAGTAGAAAACAAAGTCTATATACAGTGTGTGCAAAAGGCATGAGGACGTAGGCAATAAATAGGCCATAGGAGCAAATAATTACAATTTGGCAGATTAACACTGGAGTGATAAATGAGCAGATGATGATGTGCAAAAGAGCAGAAAAGTAAATCAAATAAAAACAGTATGGGGATGAGGTAGGTAGATTGGGTGGGCTATTTACAGATGGACTATGTACAGCTGCAGCGATCGGTTAGCTGCTCAGATAGTTGATGTTTAAAGTTGGCGAGGGAAATATAAAAGTCTCCGACTTCAGCGATGTTTGCAATTCATTCCAGTCACTGGCAGCAGAGAACTGGAAGGTAAGGCGGCCAAATTAGGTGTTGGCTTTGGGGATGATCAGTGAGATATACCTGCTGGAACGTGTGCTACGGGTGGGTGTTGTTATCGTGACCAGTGAACTGAGATAAGGCGGAGCTTTACCTAGCACGGACTTGTAGATGACCTGGAGCCAGTGGGTCTGGCGACGAATATGTAGCGAGGGCCAGCCGACTAGAGCATACAGGTCGCAGTGGTGGGTCGTATAAGGTGATTTGGTAACAAAACAGATGGCACTGTGATAGACTGCATCCAGTTTGCTGAGTAGAGTATTGGAAGCTATTTTGTAGATGACATCGCCGAAGTCGAGGATCGGTAGGATAGTCAGTTTTACTAGGGTATGTTTGGCGGCGTGAGTGGAGGCGGCTTTGTTGCGAAATAGAAAGCCGAGTCTAGATTTGATTTTGGATTGGAGATGTTTAATATGAGTCTGGAAGGAGAGTTTACAGTCTAACCAGACACCTAGGTATTTAAAGTTGTCCACATATTCTAGGTCGGAACCGTCCAGGGTGGTGATGCTACTCGGGCGGGTGGGTGAAAAGCATGCATTTGGTTTTACTAGCGTTTAAGAGCAGTTGGAGGCCACTGAAGGAGTGTTGTATGGCATTGAAGCTCGTTTGGAGGTTAGTTAGCACAGTGTCCAAGGAAGGGCCAGAAGTATACAGAATGGTGTCGTCTGCGTAGAGGTGGATCAGGGAATCGCCCGCAGCAAGAGTGACATCATTGATATATACAGAGAAAAGAGTTTCTGGATAGTTCAAATGCTACTCAATAGCTAAGACAATGTATGCCAACAGAGCATAATACGACGCTGGCTGGTTATACATGGAGTGTACAAAACATTAAGAACACCTCTTCTTTCCATGACACAGTCTGATCAGGTGAATCCAGGTGAAAGCTATGATCCCTTATTGATGTCTATTGTTAGATCCACTTCAAATAAGTGCAGATGAAGGGGAGGAGACAGGATAAAGAAGAATTTTCAAGCCTTGAGACATGGATTGTGTGTGTGCCATTCAGAGGGTGAATGGACAAGACAAAATATTTAAGTGCCTTTGAACGGGATATGGTAGTAGGTGCAGCAGTTTGTGTCAGGAACTGCAACGCTGCTGGGTTTTTCACGCTTAACAGTTTCCCGTGTGTATCAAGAATGGGTGGTGGACCAAAGGACATCCAGCCAACTTGACACAACTGTGGGAAGCAATAGAGTCAACATGGGCCAGCAACCCTGTGGAACGCTTTCGACACCTTGTAGAGTCCACGCCCTGATGAATGGAGGCTGTTCTGAGGGCAAAAGTAGGGGGTGCAACTCAATATTAGGGAGGGTTCAAATCAAATCAAATTTGATTTGTCACATGTGCTGAATACCTTACAGTGAAATGTTTACTTACAAGCCCTTAACCAACAGTGCAGTTTTAAGAAGTTGCCTACAAAAAAGAGAGAAGAATAACAAATAACAAATAATTAAACAGCAGCAGTAAATAACAATAGTGGGGCTAAATACAGGGGGTACCAGTAAAGAGCCAATGTGCGGGGGCACCAATGTCGAGGTAATATGTACATGTAGGTAAAGTTATTAAAGTGACTATGCATAGATAATAACAGAGAGTAGCATCAGCGCTCCGGGGGGGCAATGCAAATAGCCCGGGTAGCCATTTGATTAGCTGTTCAGGAGTCTTATGGCTTGGGGGTAGAAGCTTTTTAGGAGCCTCTTGGACCTAGACTTGGCGCTCCGGTACAGCTTGCTTAGCGGTAGCAGAGATAACAGTCTATGACTAGGGTGGCTGGAGTCTAACAATTTTTAGGGCCTTCCTCTGACACCGCCGGGTATAGAGGTCCTGGATGGCAGGAAGCTTGGCCCCGGTGATGTACTGGGCCGTGTGCACTACAGTCTGTAGTGCCTTGCGGTCGGAGGCCAGGCAGTTGCCATACGAGGCAGTAATGCAACCGTTAATGTTTTGTACACTCAGTGCAAATAACTTGCTATCACATTCATGCCAATGCCGTTGTAAGCTATATCGACTAATGAAATTGGGCTTCAAAGTCAATATCATAATTCACATCTCCACTTTAGCAAGGGAATCCAACATGTCCAATTCTCTGGATCGCAACAGAATGAGAAGATTCATTCATTAATAATGTCAAATTAATTTCAGAAGCAAAAATTACGCTGAATGACATTTGACTATGTCATGAGTCGAAGTACATATTGTTATTGAACAGAGACTTCTGTCATCATGACACAGAAGGAAAAGCAGAGCATCGCGATTGCAACGCCAGGACAGTGGGTTCAATTCCTGAGACCGCCCATACGCTAAAATGCATGTATGCATGACTAAGTTGCTTTGGATAAAATTGTCTGCACACTGGCATATATTATTATTAACCAAGGAATATCAATATCTCATTTCCATATCTATTTCTATCATTTGCATTTCTTGAACTTCAAATATAGGCGTGGGCTGAAGTTGGCCCTGATCTAAGGTCAGTTTGGTGTTTTTGCTCATAAAGGAAGTCTGAGAGATTCAAATAGATATTGATGTTCAAGTGTTGTGTTCGAGTCCACCTAAAGCAATACCGATTCAAGGCAAAGACCAGAGCAAATCGAGTCAGAGTCAAGACCAAGAACGGAGTAGGATGTGAGACCGAGTCAAGACCAAGACGAGAAAAATGCATGTCCAATTCAAGACGATGACTGTAATTTTGTCAAATTGCCGCCAAATAAGAGTTCCAAATGTTCAGTATTTCTGTGTTCATTTTTCAGAAGTATATAGATTCTTTAGACGTTCAAAATGGTGAAAAAAATACAAAGAGAGCCACTCTACAAATTATCACTAAAACAAATACTTCATGCAATTCTACTCATTTTGCCATGGGAAGGGAGAGAAATGTTTGCAGTTTTTAATATGATATATGAGCAAGTGACTAACAAAATCAATGGGGCCCCCGAACGGTAATTCAACCATGAGACACAAGCTGGCCGCTAGACTAACTTCCCAATCCAAAAACATTTTCGCGGACATGGGCTAATTGAGTGACTGTTAGTGACTGACATAACAAGAGAAAAACTGCTGATGCACAAACACATTTCGAAATTACACCTTGTGAATTCTACTTTTCTAAATCTCAACAGTGAATTGAGACGCCAACTGAGTTCCTAAAATACATATACTGTATACACAAACGTACACAGGGTTCTGAAATTACTGACACCCTTGATAAAGATAAGCAATAATGACTGTATAAAATACATAATTTAAATACTGAGCTATATTGCATGCTCAAACAAGTGGATGCTACCATGATTACGGATAATCCTGAATAAATTGTAAATAATGAGTGAGAAAGTTACAGAGGGTCAAAGAATATGCTAACCTCCCGTTATTTGTAATGGTGAGAAGTTAACATGTCTTGGGGGTATGATCTTTGACCCTCTAACATTCTCACTCATAATTACAGCCATGTATGGGCCTGGGAGTTTTCCCCCACAAAAGGGTTTTATTACAGACAGAAATAAGCCTCATAATGCTCACTAACAGAGATGTACACACATTTGGGTACAACATTTGAGACAAAAAAGCTTTTGTGTGTATGGAAAACTTCTGGAATATTTTATTTCAGTTTATGAAACATTGGATCAACACTTTACATGTTGGGTTTATATTTTTGTTTGGTATAGTATAAAATAATATCCACCTTTTGTATTAACATAGCTAAGTATTTGAATTATTTATTTTGTACTGTTATTAATGCTCATCTTTATCAAGCAAGAATTTCAGACCCCACTGTGTGTGTGTGTGTGCGTGTGTGTGTGTGTATATATATGGAATCATGTAGTAACCAAAAAAAAAAGTGTTAAACAAATCTAAATATATTTTATATTTGAGATTCTTCAAAGTAGCCACTCTTTTCCTTGATGACAGCTTTGCACACTCTTGGCATTCTCTAACCAGCTTCACCTGGAATGCTTTTCCAACAGTCTTGAAGGAGTTCCCACATATGCTGAGCACTTGTTGGCTGCTTTTCCTTCACTCTGCGGTCCAACTAATCCCAAACCATCTCAATTGGGTTGAGGTCAGATGATTGTGGAGGCCAGGTCATCTGATGCAGCACTCCATCACTTGGTCAAATAGCCCTTACACAGCCTGGAGGTGTGTTTTGAGTCATTGTCCTGTTGAAAAACAAATGATAATCCCACTAAGTGCAAACCAGATGGGATGGCATATTGCCTCAGAATGCTGTGATAGTCATGCTGGTTAAGTGTGCCTTGAATTCTAAATAAATCACAGACAGTGTCACCAGCAAAGCACCCCCACACCTCCTCCTCCATCCTCCTCCATGCTTCACTATGGGAACCACACATGTGGAGATCATCCGTTCACCTACTCGGCGTCTCACAAAAACATGGAGGTTGGGACAAAAATCTCACATTTTGACTGAGACCACAAGGACAGATTTCCACCAGTCTAATGTCCATTGCTCGAGTTTCTTGGCCCAAGCAAGTCTCTTCTTATTATTGGTGTCCTTTAGTAGTGGTTTCTTTGCAGAAATTTGACCATGAAGGCTTAATTCATGCAGTCTCCTCTGAACAGTTGATGTTGAGATGTGTCTGTTGAACTCTGAAGCATTTATTTGGGCTGTAATCTGAGGTGCACTTAACTCTAATGAACTTGTCATCTGCAGCAGAGGTAACTCTGGATCTTCCTTTCCTGTAGTTGTTCTCATGAGAGTCAGTATTATCATAGCGCTTGATGGTTTTTGCGACTGCACCTGAAGAAACTTTCAAAATTCTTGACATTTTCTGGATTAACTGACCTTCATGTCTTAATGGACTGTTGTTTCTCTTTGCTTATTTGAGCTGTTCTTACCATAATATGGCCTTTATCTTTTACCAAATAGGGCTGTCTTCTGTATACGACCACTGACTTGTCACAACATAACTGATTGTCTCAAATGCATTAAGGAAAACAAGGCACACCTGTTAATTAAAATGCATTCCAGGTGACTACCTCACGAAGCCGGTTGAGAGAATGCCAAGAGTGTGCAAAGCTGTCATCAAGGCTACTTTGAAGAATCTCAAAAATATAAATTGATCCACAGACCTACATCAGCTGCCCTTCCCTGATGGAGGCTAATCTTTGTAGTTTCTGACATATGATAGAGTTGCTGAAAAAGAACACTACTACTTTGAATGCCTGTCTGCCTCCTGCTTAGCCAATGTTTGCAATGATGATGAAACAAATGACATAAAATTGCTAATTAGACTGTCTGTGTCTTGCTTGTGTTCGATATGCTGCCTAGATGGCTGCATGTAACTCCCCACTTGAGTTTTGCATTGGGAAAAAACAAAAATCTATCTGCAAGTTTGTCTTTTGTGTACAATATACTATAAAAATAGCTGCATGTAGCCAAACTCCACTCCAGAACAAAGAACATGAAATCATGTTTGTGCTGAATAGGCATGGAATGCAATAGTTTAGGCATGTCCTTTGTGTACAACATGAAGTGTGTAGGCTACACATCAACAAAGGCTTTCATCGCTGATCAAGGAGGGGAAAGCGGCAGCGGAGCACTGTGCAGCAGCTACAGAAAGAAAAGATTCTCTATCTTTAGCCACTGGTTTCCAAAAAATCCGGAACCGCAGCCAATCCATAGATAAAAATACTAAATATGATACAACTTTCCCCGGTCTCCCCTTACTAATAGTGAGCGTGCAACTTTCAAACAATTTCCCCCACTCTTCTATACCAGCATATCAAGGAAATTCTGATGAGTGCGACAAAGTTTGAGGATATTTTTAAAGGAGAGTAAAGGACAGTAGGTAACTAATGTTATGAGAAAAGTAAGAAGCCCATGTTTCAATAGGCGATAAGATAGTAATGTTTCATGAAAGGAGTGTGGAAATTGTGGCCTGGCGAAGCAGTTAAATATAGTTATATACCGGACCTATTTTCTCTCCAGGTCCCCGGATTCCTACAGCAAGCTCTGAACCTTTTCACCTGGATCATCGCAGCTAGCTAGCTGCAATCCGAGTGACTTCTCCTGGCTAACGTCTGTCCCAAAGCAAGCAACAATTAGCCTGGAGCTAGCCCATGCTAGGCCCATTCTCCCGGCTAGCTGAAGAGGCCCATCAGCCACTCCTGGGTTACAATACCCGGACCCCTTCTACTGCCGGTACGGGGCACGGAACCACGCCGATTCCTTCACGACTGGACTACCGGCGTAATCTGCTCGATGGGGGGACTTAACTGGCCCCTACTTCGCGACGTCCCCTGAATGCCCATCTGCTAGCCCGCTAGCTGCAGCCCGCTAGCTGACTAGAGCATATTGGACTGTTAGCTGAATAGATCCATCTCTTGGGCCACTATACCTATTTTGCCAATTGGACTTGGACCCCTCTGCTACTCGGAACCCTACTAATCCATCACGACTGGTCTATCGACGTCACCGCACACGGAGGCTAAAACAGACTTTCCTCCGTCGTGACGTCCCTCTAAGGCCCTTCTGCTAGCCCCGGCCTGCTAGTTGTCTGAATCGCCGTGTCTCCAGCCAGCATAACCACTCACTGGACCCCTATGATCCCTCAGCTACGCAACCGTAAAAGCCTTGGTTTCATGCATGTTAACATTAGAAACCCACTCCCTAAATTTGTTTTATTCACTGCTTTAGCACACTCTGCCATCCCAGATGTTCTAGCCGTGTCTGAATCCTGGCTTAGGAAGACCACCATCCCTAACTATAACATTTTCCGACAAGATAGAACTGCCAAAGGGTGCGGTGTTGCAATCTACTGTAGAGAAAGCCTGCAGAGTTCTGTCTTACTATCCAGGTCTGTACCCAAACAATTGGGTACAATTGGGTACAAACTCCTTCTAAAAATCCACCTTTCCAGAAATAAGTCTCTCACCATTGCCGCTTGCTATAGACCACCCTCTGACCCCAGCTGTTTCCTGGACACCATATGTTAATTGATTGCCCCCATCTATCTTCAGAGCGCGTGCTGCTAGGTGACCTAAACTGGGACATGCTTAACACCCCAGACATCCTACAATCTAAACTTGATGCCCTCAATCTCACACAAATTATCAATGAACCCACCAGGTACAATCCCAAAGCCGTAAACACGGGCACCCTCATAGATATCATCCTAACCAACTTGCCCTCCAAATACACCTCTGCTGTTTTCAACCAAGATCTCAGCGATCACTGCCTCATTGCCTGCATCCGTAATGGGTCTGCGATCAAACAACCACCCCTCATCACTGTCAAACGCTCCCCAAAAAACTTCAGCGAGCAGGCCTTTCTAATCGACCTGGCCGGGGTATGCTGGAAGGATATTGACCTCATCCCGTCAGTAGAGGATGCCTGGTTATTCTTCAAAAGTGTGTTCCTCACCATCTTAAATAAGCATGCCACATTCAAAAAATGTAGAACCAGGAACAGATATAGCCCTTGGTTCTCTCCAGACCTGATTGCCCTTGACCAGCACAAAAACATCCTGTGGCATTCTGCATTAGCATTGAATAGCCCCTGTGATATGCAACTTTTCAGGGAAGTTAGGAACCAATATACACAGGCAGTTAGGAAAGCTAAGGCTAGCTTTTTCAAACAGAAATTTGCATCCTGTAGCACAAACTCAAAAAAGTTATGGGACACTAAAGTCCATGGAGAATAAGAGCACCTCCTCCCAGCTGCCCACTGCACTGAGGCTAGGAATCACTGTCACCACCGATAAATCCACTATAATTGAGAATTTCAATAAGCATTTCTCTACGGCTGGCCATGCTTTCCACCTGGCTACCACTACCCCGGTCAACTCCCCGGCACCCTCCACAGCAACCCGCCAAAGCCCTCACCATTTCTCCTTCACCCAAATCCAGATAGCTGATGTTCTGAAAGAGCTGCAAAATCTGGACCCGTACAAATCAGCCGGGCTAGACAATCTGAACCCTCTCTTGCTAAAATGATCTGCAGAAATTATTGCAACCCCTATTACTAACCTTTCTTTCGTATCGTCTGAGATTCCCAAAGATTGGAACGCTGCCGCGGTCATCCCCCTCTTCAAAGGGGGAGACACTCTAGACCCAAACTGCTATAGACCTATTTCTATCCTACCCTGCACTTCTAAGGTTAACAAACAGATTACCGACCATTGTACCTTCTCCGCTATGCAATCTGGTTTCAGAGCTGGTCACGGCTAGGACATCAGGGATGGCGGAGTGTGCTAAAGCAGTGAATAAAACAAACTTAGGGAGGAGGCTTCTGATGTTAAAATGCATGAAACCAAGGCTATTAAAGTTACAGAAGTAAACAAATGAGAGCACCTGGGGAGTAGGAGTGGAGCTAGGCACTGCAGGGCCTGGATTAACCTCTACATCACCAGAGGAACAGAGGAGGAGTAGGATAAGTGTACGGCTAAAGGCTATAAGAACTGGTCGTCTAGCGCTTTGGGAACAGAGAATAAAAGAAGCAGATTTCTGGACGTGGTAGGATAGATTCAGGGCATAGTGTACAGACAAGGGTGTGTTAGGGTGCAAGTACAGTGGGGGTAAACCTAGGCATTGAGTGACAATGAGAGAGGTTGCATCTCTGGAGGCGCCAGTTAAGCTAGGTGCGGTCTCCGCATGTGTGGGAGGTGGGACAAGGGGGATATCTGAGGCATGTTGAGCAGGAATAGGGGCTCCACAGTAAAATAAAACAATGAGCTGCCCTAAACAACAGTATACAAGGCATATTGACATTAGAAAAAGTCAGTTAACAACAAATTCTTATTTACAATGACGGCCTACCAAAAGGCAAAAGGCCTCCTGCGGGGACGGGGGCTAAAATTAAAAATATAGGACAAAACACACATCATGACAAGAGAGACAACACAACACTACATAAAGAGAGACCTAAGACAACAACATAGCAAGGCAGCAACACATGACAACACAGCGTGGTAGCAACACAACATGGTAGCAACACAACATGTTAGCAGCACAAAACATGGTACAAACGTTATTGGGCACAGACAACAGCACAAAGGGCAAGAAGGTAGAGACAACAATACATCACACAAAGCAGCCACAACTGTCAGTAAGAATGTCCATGATTGAGTCTTTGATGAGGTAAAACTGTTCAGTTTGAGTGTTTGTTGCAGCTCGTTCCAGTCGCTAGCTGCAGCAAACTGAAAAGCGGAGCGACCCAGGGATGTGTGTGCTTTGGGGACCTTTAACAGAATGTGACTGGCAGAATGAGTGTTGTATGTGGAGGATGAGGGCTACAGTATATATCTCAGATAGGGGGGAGTGAGGCCTAAGAGGGTTTTATAAATAAGCATCAACCAGTGGGTCTTGCGATGGGTATACAGAGATGACTAGTTTGCAGAGGAGTGTAGAGTGCAGTGATGTGTCCTATAAGGAGCATTGGTGGCAAATCTGATGGCAGAATGGTGAAGAACATCAAGCCGCTCGAGAGCACCAATACCTGCCGATCTATAAATTATGTCTGCGTAATCTAGCATGGGTAGGATGGTCATCTGAATCAGGGTTAGTTTGGCAGCTGGGGTGAAAGAGGAGTGATTACGATAGAGGAAACCAAGTCAATATTTAACTTTAGCCTGCAGCTTTGATATGTGCTGAGAGAAGGACAGTGTGCCGTCTAGTCATACTCCCAAGTACTTGTATGAGGTGACTACCTCAAGCTCTAAACCCTCAGACGTAATAACTACACCGGTGGGGAGAGGTGTATTCTTCTTACCAAACCACATAACCTTGTTCTGAACACCTACAAAACAAAGGTCAAGGGTAGAGAAAGCTTGTTGGACACTAAGAAAGAGCATTTAACACCAAATGAAGGGGCCAGCTGAGTATAAGACCGTATCATCTGCATGTAAATAAATGGATGAGAGAGCTTCCTACTGCCTGATCTATGTTGTTGATGTAAATTGAGAAGCTCATGGGGCCTAGGATTGAGCCTTGTGGTACTCCCTTGGTGGCAGGCAGTGGCTGAGACAGTAGGTTTTCTGACTTTATACACTGCACTCTTTGAGAGAGGTAGTTAGCAAACCAGGCCAAAGACCCCTCAGAGACACCAATACTCCTCAGCCGGCCCACAAGAATGGAATGGTCTACCGTATCAAAAGCTTTGGCCAAGTAAATAAAAATAGCAGCACAACATTGCTTAGAATCAAGGGCAAAGGCGACATCATTGAGAACCTTTAAGGTTGCAGGGACACATCCATAACTTGAGTGGAAGCCAGATTGCATACCAGAGAGAATACTATAGACATCAAGAAAACCAGTCAGTTGATTATTGACATGTTTTTCCAACACTTTTGAAAAACAGGGCAAAATAGAAACAGGCCTATAACAGTTAGGATCAGCTTAATCTCCCCCTTTAAATAAAGGACTGCCTTCCAAGCAATGGGAACCGTTGCTGCCTTCCAAGCAATGGGAACCTCCCCAGAAAGGAGAGACAGGTTAAAAAGATCAGAGATAGGCTTGGGGGTGATAGGGGCAGCAACCTTAAAGAAGAAAGGGCCTAAACCATCTGACCCAGATAATTTTGGGGGGGGTCAAGTTTCAGGAGCTCTTTTAGCACCTCGGACTCAGTGACTGCCTGCAGGGAGAAACTTTGTAGTGGGGCAGGGGAAAAAGAGGGAGAAGCATCTGGGATTGTCACATTAGAAGGGGTGGGAGATGAGGAAATGGTAGATGGGCAAGGAGGAGGCATGGCTGAGTCAAATAGGAATCCTGACTTAATGAAGTGGTGATTAAAGAGCTCAGCCATGTGTATCTTGTCAGTAACAACCACATCATCAACATTAAGGGACATGGGCAGCTGTGAGGAGGAGGGTTTATTCTCCAGGTCTTTAACCGTTTTACAGAACTTCTTGGGGTTAGACCCACAACTAACTTAGGATATCCTGAGTGCACTTATTTCTCATTTGCCTGAACGACAGCCTTTCAGCCTGAGTATGCGTGTGCCGAGCCTTTCGCCAAATGCAATTCTTGAGGTGGAGTAACTCTGCAAGATCACGGTTGAACCAGGGGCTGAACCTGTTTTCAATTCTCATTTTCTTTATAGGGCGTGTTTGTTAACAATACCACTGAAAATATTAAAAAAGAAGGTCCAAGCGTCTTCGACAGAGGGGATCACGCTGATTCTATACCATTTTACAGAGGCCAGTTCATGAAGGAAGGCTTGCCCATTAAAGATTTTTTATCAAGCGTCTATGACAAATCAGGACAGGTTGTTTCACTGAGCAGCAATTATGAAAGCAGGCTGTAAAAGAGTGATCACTTAAGTTCATTACAGAAAACAGCAGACTGATACCTATCAGGATTATTTGTGAGGAAAACATGAAGAAGAGATGCCTTTTCTGGGTGTTTGGATTTCTGGGTGTTTGTATCTTGTGGGATTGGTAATAATCTGAGAAAGATGTAGGGAGTCCCATTGCTTTAGGACTTGGTCAGGTGGTTTAAGCATGTCCCAGTTTAGTTCACCTAGCAGGACAAATTAAAACTTAGAGTAAGGGCCCAGGAGAGAGCTTAGGGCAGGGCAGGTAGGGTACAGGCCGGTGGTGATGGAGAACAATAGCACCCAGCAACAGTCAACAAAGAGCTATTTGAAAGTTTAATGCTTAAAACCAGCAAATCAAATTGTTTGGGGACAGACTTGGTGGACACAACCGAGCACTGAAGGTGATCCTTGGTAAAGATTGCCCCACCTTCGGAAGATCTGTCTTGACAAAAAAGGTTATAACCAGAAAGGTTAACATCAATATTCAAAACGCTCTTTCTTAACCATGTATCTGTAATGACAAACACATCTGGATTGGAGCTGTGAACCCACACTTTCAATTGATACATTTAGGTAATAAGATTCTAGTGTTAACGTGCAGAAAACCCAGGCTTTTACGAGAGCAGAAATCAGTGAAGCAGATATCAGAGTACAAGCCAGATTTGGGGCTAGCAAATGTAGATGGGCCAGGATGTACATGCACATTTCCAGATAATAGTTTAATGCGCTGACGGAATGGAAGCTGATACTGTAATAACATAAACATTTATTCTACACCGAAACAAGACCGAGACACTCAATGTGTGGTCTTCAGACCTAACTCAACACTAACAGTAACTCGTTTTCTACCGACAGTTGAGATATTGGAGTGGTATGATACTGTTGAGTTAGGTCCTACTCTGGCAGCACAGTGCTTGTATTAGACTAGAGCTCCCTCTAGTGCGTAAAGGGACAACTCCTAGTTCGAATACTTCTGGTTAGACTTCTGACACCTAACAGCAGAGCGGGAGAGGAGATAAGAGATGTGTGTTTAATCTCTCTAACAGGAAGAAGTCTTTATCATTCCCCATAAGGGTGGAACTGAGACACACACACACACTAATACAGGAAGCATGCCACTCCACAGCATAAACATGACCATCAGTGAGCAATCAACATAGATCTGAGGGAAGAGAATGTTCACTACTGAGAAGTGAAGGAGTTGTAAAATAAAACAAGAGGTTAATGAGGTCCTTGACTCACCCCACCCAACTTGACAAAGATAGAGAGAAGGAGGCTGACAGAGAGAGAAGGAGGCTGACAGAGAAAGATAGATAGAGAAGGAGGCTGACAGAGAAAGATAGATAGGAGGCTGACAGAGAAAGATAGATAGAGAAGGAGGCTGACAGAGAAAGATAGATAGAGAAGGAGGCTGACAGAGAAAGCAAACAGAGATAATAGTTATACAGTCTAGAGAAAGAGACAAACCGAGCACTGAGACATAGGGAGGGAGACACAGACAGAGAAAGAGAGATAGATAGACTGACAGACAGATAATTAGGTCCGTGTGTACCTGTAGAGGTCCAGTGTAGTCCCCCGGGGCTGGCTGCCAATCGCCTGCGCTTCCTGACACTGACCCCGCCCTGTGGGGTTATGTTGCACGGCGTAGAGGACAGGATGGGGGCTAAGGGTGTGGCCAGGAATGGGATTTCCCGCCCCAGTGCAGGGGTCAGGAACATGGCCTCCCTATCTAGAGGTCTACGACAGGCACAGGAAGTAGAAGACACAAGACAGGAAGTTAAAACATGTAGACCTCTGGATTGACCAAGTACAACTCGTCTTTTTATGGATTGACCAATTAAAACGGGTCTATTTCTGTATTTAAAAATGTATTTTAGATATTTTTTCCATCAATTTTGTTTTGGAGTGGAAAGGTTCCAAAAAAGGGCCTCCCGGGTGGCGCAGTGGTTAAGGGCGCTGTACTGCAGCGCCAGCTGTGCCATCAGAGGCCTTGAGTTCGCGCCCAGGCTCTGTCGTAACCGGCCGCGACCGGGAGGTCCGTGGGGCGACGCACAATTGGCCTAGCGTCGCCCAGGTTAGGGAGGGCTTGGTCGGTAGGGGTGTCCTTGTCTCATCGCGCACCAGCGACTCCTGTGGCGGGCTGGGCGCAGTGTACGCTAGCCAAGGTGGCCAGGTGCACGGTGTTTCCTCCGGCTGGCTTCCGGGTTGGATGTGCGCTGTGTTAAAGAAGCAGCGGCTTGGTTGGTTGTGTATCGGAGGACGCATGACTTTCAACCTTCGTCTCTCCCGAGCCCGTACGGGAGTTGTAGCGATGAGACAAGATAGTAGCTACTACAACAATTGGATACTACGAAAAAGGGGTAAAATTCAAAAAAAACAAAATAAAAAACAAAGGAAAGGTTCCAAAAACATGCTAGTGGTGGTCTAGCTTGTCTGGACTGGCTGTACAATAAGCAGTTTGGACAAACCAGTAGGAATGTCAACACTATTAACCATAAAGGTATTTCAGTATATTGGTATGAATGAACAGTGTGTGCACTCCAAATGGCCCCCGTTTCCATATATAGGGATCTTCTTTTGACCAGGGCCCAGAGGGCTCTATTAAAAGTAGTGCACTGTGTAGGAATTTAGGGTGCCATTTCAGTGACTTAGAAAACACTGCTTTTGAATTATACGAGCAGTTGACAAGCAATTACTATAGACTTAAATCCTGGTACATGATCATATAAAATAAATTGCAGACATTTCAGAACAAACTAGTCAGGATTATTCTTAAACTTCCAGCACTTACACATCTTGACTATTCCCACTTTTAAAGCCTTAGATGGCTCAAAATGGAGAAGAGGGTCGCTCAGATTAAATGGTGTCTGGTACATCAGATTGTCCACAGTATGGTCCCCAGGCACCTATGTAACTACTTTAACTTGGTACGGGGTAACCACAACTATTCCACTAGAAGGAGTGAAACTGACGCTGTTCCTTTTCGATTTAAAAGTGCTATGGGGAAAGAAACATTTTTATACTCAGCTGCCATTCTTTGGAATAATTTTCAGAAGATTTGAAACGTATAACCTCCATAGGTAGTTTCAAGTTTTCACTGAAAAAAAATGGCTAAATAGTAGCATGTCTCAAAAGTAAGTCGTATTGGTACGTGGCTGAGAAGGAAATGCCTGGGATAGCATATGGTCTGCCTTATGGTGCCTGTTGTATAGCATACTGTGATTGTCTTGTATATATTAGGGATTGATTGTTCTATATAATAAGGAAATGTGAGAAAGAGGACATGTACCACTCCATAGTTGTTTATTAGGAAAGGGAATTGTACTAAATTATCTCATGTTATGAAACAAACAACAACTGTGTCTGTCATTCTCTGTTGTCACTACAATTGCTGCCTAACCTTGTTGCATTCCCCCTTTCCCCTCCAAAAGGACCACAACGGAAATAAGCTTTTAAGCTTTATTGCATTATCCTTGATGATATTCTTAAATTGTATGTGGCGGCGTCACCGGCTGGAGCGCCGTTATGTATGTATTTTTAAAAATTGCCTAATAAATTAAATCAATCAAGGGAGAACTCACATTGAACCAGTCAAGCATGACTACATTTTAATCATCCCTTTCAATAACTTCTCCTCTGAGGTGTCAATGACCTTGGATGCGTCCCAAATCTCACTCTATTCCCTACACGGTGCACTACTTAGGGCTCTAGTCAAAAGTAGTGCACTATAGGGAATAGGGTGCCATTGGGGACTCAAACCTAATCAAATAAAAAATTTAATCCCAATGAAGAACGATTATAACATTAGTTAGGGGAAGATGTGACACATTTAATTTTCTGGTTTCCTTTTCAGAGCTCAAGTGACACTAATAGTGCCTAATTTGCATCATGGCAGTTTGACACACACATGCATGCACTCACTTTCTCTCTCACACACACACAACTCAACTAAGAAGCTAAAATATTCATGATACATCTCCTGAATGGAAAATCCACAACGAGATACATGTACAGTAGTCTATGAAACGTACAAAGCTAAATAATAAGTCAATGTGTTCTCTTAACTATTCAGCCATCTATGACGATGCCAAAAGCTATTTTTTAAGTTCCGAAAATACAATATAAACATTGCACAAGACCTCAAATACCCAATATCCAGGTAAGTTGAATAGCCTTTCCCAAATCATTAGGAAGCTTACATAACATATTTGAGCATTAATCATTAGTCCTAGCCCGAAGCATTTTGATTATTCACAGCGGAGATCGTATAGCTTTGCTCTTTACATTGGAATTCTTTGACTGTACTGCCAATAATTATAGCTGGCACACGACGATGCACAATTCTGCAATCTGCAGTCATAACCTTCTGACCCTCTGATTATAAGCAGTGGATATTACATATCTATAACCTAGTTTTGAATATATTCCTCTATAGTACCTGACTTCAGTGACGTTGTAACTGCGGCTTCTCCATGATCCTCTATGGGTTCCTCTCTTTCTCCTCCGCACGAAAAACTCCACCAACTTCTCCCAACTCGACATAGCTCTTTACCGCAGTAACTCAACATCGACCAATTCCCAAAACATGTTCACTTCTCTATAAATTTGTATCATTTTTTAATCCCTCAACTTTGGACGATTGCAATCGACTTCCATGGACATCAATGTCTGCCACTCACAGCAAGATACACATACTGTGAGAGTTTATGTTGGGGTGACCAGGGGGAGGGGGGCGCTGGGTAAGGCTTGGCGACCACTCATTCAAAACTACACTGGCAACATAATCACACATCATGGCACTGAGCTGGTCCCCAGTCAAAAGCAGTGGTGTTCAAAGACCAATAAGTATCAAATGACCAGTGTGTGTGTGTGTGTGTGTGTGTGTGTGTGTGTGTGTGTAACAGCCACTCAGTAGCTAAATCTGGGGAATCAAGAGTCAAGTGCTTCAAGTGTCTCAGTAGTAACTCATGGAGAAAGGCTGGTGGATTGAGCCTTTGTAATGACTGAAAGACTAAACCACACAAGACCACACTGTGGCTGTATGGGCTTTGAAACCTACACAGACATTTGATAACACTAGAGAAAACTCAACTCTTAAAGTGATGTGCTTTAAATGGGACATTGTAAAAGAGGCAGAAGCTTCAACAATCTTCTCAAATGCTACCACTTGACACCAAAACATGTCCTGCAGACCTGGATTCAAATACTATTTTAAATAATTGCAAACACTTTAGCTGTGTTTAATTGAGCTTGCCTGTTGCAATGGAAACAATAGAAAAGTCCCAAAAGTGCAAACCTCATCCAGCTGGCAGGCCAAAGCAAACACTCAAAGTATTTGACATTTGTACCTAGGTCTGATGTACCTGTGTGGTGTGTCTGTCTCTCCAGTCTCGCTGCAGGTGGAGAGGTGTGCTGTAGAAGTGGAGCCTGAGGAGGAGGTAGAGCGGGTGGACTCTAGGGCCCTGGGGAGCAGCGTGGAGGGCATGCACAACCATGTCTCCAGGTCAGAGAACTTAGAATAGCTCAGCATCTCCAAAACACTAAAAAGGGAGATAGGAACAGGAACAAAAACAAAAACATTTCACCCAAACTGAAAAGATATGACGAGAATTTGGTGCGAACGCTAATGTAGGTCTATATGGAGAGACCTGGGAGATAAAAGACAGGAGAATGGAAAAAGAAAAAGTGAGAGAGAGAGAGAGAGAGAGAGGGGAGAGAAAAGGGAAAAAAGAGAGAGAGAGGGGAGAGAAAGGGAAAGAAGAGAAAGAGAGAGAGAGCGGGAGAGACAAAGACAGAGAGAGCAAAAGAGAGGAGGGACAGGGTTTTGGAGCATACCTGTCCTCCCCCACCCCTGGTATGTCATCCTTCTCGTCTGCAGCCTGGAAGACACAGGAGGTCCTGGAGTCCCGGGACAGCAGCCCACACACCTTATCAGAGTCCAGAGACATCTTCAGCCATAGCTGGAGGGGGCGAAAAGAAGTGAGCCAAGAGACATTCAGTTCTATTGTCTAATTCAGCATTAAATGGATATCTGTCACTGTCTGGCTTCCCATTGAATGAACGAACACACACACAAGGCTTTTCAGAGGGAACAGACAAAGAGAAAAGGGATCAATATATGACTGAGAAGTCATACCCCAAGTCATAATATGCAACTACTCAGCGTAGTCCTAATGAAGGTATAATGACTGAACAGTTTGGAAAGCAAACCATGAGCTTTAAACTTCCTTAGTGAATAGTTACTCTGTAACACGCACCAATCACCTAACACACACCTAAGACTTACCGCAGTGTTTAATCAAAAAGTCTCCGAGTTCTGTGTTTACACATCCACGACCTGGCTCCAGTGTCTCTCTGGGCCATGGCCTCAGTGGACCTGCTCTGACTTGGGGCCAAGGCCAGGCCACTGGTACTTTTCAGCTGGCATTTACATAACAATGACTAACATTGGTTAACATCTTCCATGGCTAATGCTTTCTCACAAAGCAATTGTCTTGATGATACAGAGGTTGTTGATTCTGCCCTTCACAAGTGTCACACTACTGATGGAAACACAGTTTCCAAAAAAATAACACTAGAGCTTATAATAATAATAATAATAGTTAGTATTATTTGGTGAGTGCTTATATTTGTCGATATCACATATGTACAAGTGTGTATGCAACTCTTCCTGAGACACCTTTGAAGAGTGGGGTCACAGCCAGGGTCTGCCATTATCATCAATTAGGGTTAAGTGCCTTGCTCAAGGGCACATAGGCATATTTTTAACCTTGTCGGCTCAGGGATTCGACCTTTCCTTTCGGGCCCAGCGCTCTAACCGCTAGGCTACCTGTCGCCTAAGCTTACAATAGCATAATCACTGGCGACACACTGCTGCTGTGTTGGCAAAAGGCCAACAGTAGAATGATGTGACAGTAATAGTCCAAATCATTACCCACTTTCCTCCACGTGGCCAATGTTTAGGCTTGTGAGTCAGCCTGTACAGTATGGGCAACTCCCTGGTCAGCATGGAAAAAATGTCAAACTACATCACATAATTCGAAAAGGTTTTGCTATAGCTTTGTCTTGTATGCAGAAGAAAACGTGCTAGGCTACTGCTACAATAACACACACGGGATCCAGTGGACTGTGTCTTAACAGATGATATTCCTGCATGTCATAGAAAATCTTTTCTCTCCTTCATTTCGACCATCTTTAATTAGCCTACTGTACTTTCCTCCATGGAACACGACATGGGCTGCTATTCAACGGGAAATTCACTTCAGCTTTACATTCTTGCAGGAAAGCTTGCTAGTTGTCCCATTAATTATACTTTAACAATGTTGCAGCGAAACTACAATGTTACAGCAAAACGTAGTCATTTCAAAAGCCCCCGGGCGATTTCAAAGCAAGCTGCGGATACATTCAAAACTTTCTATTAAGCCTCATGGAGCCTAAAGTTACCATCTTTGTTTCTTTCCCCTTGAAATCTCAGTTCAGAACAAAACAGATACTCTCCCGAAGCATTCATTTGTCGTTTAGTCCCTGTTACGTGTCTTTCTCTTTTTCTGCCTTTGTCTTGAGTTTGCTGCTGCCTAGCAATACAATAGCCCACATCCCTTAAATGCAATAGCCTAGCCTAAAAAAACAGGCAGAGGTTAGGCCGGATGTAGGCTAGTTCATATTTTCAAAAATACTTAGATTTTTAGGAGAACTTACCACGCAAATCCCCAGTTCGACATCATGGGGAGATCGGACATCAGAGCGCTCGGTAGTCATCAGTTAATTAACCTATCGTCCCGGAGTGAGGATGGGCTGCAGCATCGGATAGCCGGACACCAATCTATAGCCGAGGGAAATGGTCCACATACAATCAGATAGTTACCACAAGTCCACGTCCTGCAGTAAACAGACTATATTTGGCAACCCCTTGGCTCGTACTTTATGTCAGAAAAATATTGAGTCAGTTACTATGCGGAGACCTTCATCATCAGTTCAAAGCAGCCGTCTGAAGGAAAAGATAACTTGGACAGGAAATATTTATGTCGTTAGGCTGTCCGCCCAAAATTGCGAGGACTGCAATTAGGCTCCATCGACGGAGCAATCTGGATAAACAACAGCCCATCTCATCACACATCAACGTGACCACCACATACATGAACGAGCTACATGAAAATACACTTTGAAAAGGAGTTTGATGACTGTTGGTCCTAGGCTACTTGGAACATGGAATAGTTGAAATGATGATAAAAAAAAGTGTTTGATGGTATTGTTAACTACAACACCACAATAATCAGCCTCTTCTTCATTCAAAACTACCACCATCATTATCAGCATCAGTAACCTCACTCACATAAATCAGTGGAAGGCTTAATCTAGCTGGATGATTTACCAGATGTTCTAATTTCAACATGTTGTAATTTCAACATGGGCCTTAAGAGATTTGTTTTACACATTAAAAACAGTGTTTGCAATATACTCTACAAAAACAATCAATCTGCCTACATCGAATACATAGGTTGCCTGATATTTCTCTGATGTACGTGAGACACATAACAGTGGTGTGAATGTTGGGATTATAAAAAATACATTAATCATTCAATAAGATTCATTTCAGGGATTTGATTTCACGGAGTCCCAAATTCTACCCTATTCCCAGGAAAAATAAAGGCCTTTATAGTGCACTACTTTTGGCGAGGGCCCATATGGCTCTGGTCAAAATGTAGTTCACTATGTAGGTAATAGGGTGCCACTTTGGCCAAAGCTTTTAGACTCACTTAAGGATGAACACATTAGGGAAATAATAGTATACTCTATACTATACTTATACACAGATGTTTTATATAATATCATACAGTTTATTTTTTTGGCTCCATATTTTACAAAATCTATCAGCTTTTCTTCTTTGTAATTATATTCTAAGCTATGTTTTATAGTCACTGTACGTATTATAGTCACTGTCCTTGATCTTGTTATCACACCACAGGAGGTTGGTGGCTCCTTAATTGGGGAGAACGGGCTCGGGGTAATGTCTGGAGTGGAATCAGTGGAATGGTATCAAACACGTGGTTTCCAGGTGTTTGATGCCATTCCATATGCTCCATTCCAGCCATTATTATGAGCCTTCCTCCCCTCAGCAGCCTCCACTTTATCACACGTTAGTCATTGGCCTCCCTAGTGGCGCAGCGGTCTAAGGCACTGCATCGCAGTGCTAGAGGCGTCACTACAGACCCTGGTTCGTTCCCAGGATGTGTCACAACCGGCCGTGATCGGAAGTCCAATAAGGTCGGCGCAAAATTGGCCCAGCATCATCCGGGTTAAGGGAGGGTAGGCCATCATTGTAAATAAGAATTTGTTCTTAACTGACTTGTCTAGTTAAATAGATAAAAATGTAACTGCACATTTTAAAAACGTATAGTTGGCAAACTATCTTGTATACTCTTCATCCATATTTTTATGTAGTAGATAGCTAAGTGTGGTTGGGCCACAGTCAGCACATTACCATGATACACATCCCACCCCTAGGGGGCAGTGGCTGCCGGGGCCAGGCAAGGAAGCTCTGGTATGCATAAATCTGTGGTATTCACAGATGGGAGAGATTACCGCGCTAATCATCTGAACGAGTGTGATTTACCGGCCCGCAGGACTTTTGATTTTGAAGGCCTTGGAGTTTTTCGTATTATTTGTTGTCTGTCACCAACTGAACGACAATATTATAATTATCACAACTTTTTACTGTATACCGCAGAGCTTATTTATAAAGCATTTCACTGTAGCTTATCCAAAGCTACAGTAGAGAGAGCTGTGTGTGTATACTGTACCCCAACATACTGTTAGTTGTATTCTCAGATATAAGCAATGCTGTACTGTAGGCACTGTACTCAAATTACCCCCCCCCCCCCCCCTCCTTAATACAGGAATACAACTCACTTCTTGAATTGAAAGTTAATTGACCCTAACCCTGAATGTATGATATGTATGTGTCCAGGAAACATCTGTTGAATGCTCCCATTCTTACACAGGTCCCACCGTGTTTAACGTCAGCCAAGTGACCTGATGAGAGGGAAGGGGGAGAGGAAGAGGTTAAGAGAGACATAGAGAGGTGGGTATGGAGAGAGAGAGGGGAGGTGGAAAAGGATAAGAGAAAAGAGATACGTTCCTGTAGGTGTAAATTAACGATTGAAATAAAGACAGAGAGAGTCAAGGTCCAAGGCAGAGGATGAAAAAGAGGGAGCCATAAAACAAGGGAGAGACTAAATGAGGAAAAAGAGGGAAAGTTACAAGAGCAGCTCTGGTTTCACTGGTTAGCAGTGTCTTCAGAACTCTGAAGTGAAGACAGCAGAGGAAATGTCCCTATAATTCCCAGTTTCCATGGGGATTCCACCACAGCAACCAGGGATTACCTCATTTCCTGCCTCTGTAATGTAAATATACCATAGCCTGCAGCCTCGGAGAACAGACAGGAAGGAGTTCAGGGTCAAAGGTTACTGTGCCAAAGAGAAGCCAGTGTAGGGTAGACTCCTCGCCAGGGTGTATCCCCAAATGGCACCCTATTCCCTATAGTGCACTACTGTTGACCAATGCCCTTTAGACCCAGGTCAAACGTTGTGCACTATATAGGGAAAATGTTACGGGGAGCTGAACAGCAAACCCAAGAGCAGACTCAGACAAGGAGACTGCGATGAGGTAACCAAGGTATTTATTGAAACACGGGGGGAAGATTGAGTGCAGGCCAGGGGAAGCTCGGGCGGGTTGCTGGAAACCAGGTGCGGAGGCTGAGGCTGGAGTGAGAGGTGTGGGGACAGGGTAAGCAGGTCCGGAGGGGAATCCAAGGGGGCGTAGAGTGGGGAATCCAGGACAGACTAGCAGGACTGACAAGAAGTCGGACTGGAGACAGGGACCAGAGTCAGAGCGGGAAGAACTGTAGCGGAGAGGAAAACAGCATCAAGCAAGGGAAAACAGGCACAACAGGCTAGCAACATGGACTGACTGGGCAGAGATTAAGATCTTTTATTTTTTAAATTTTATTTCACCTTTATTTAACCAGGTAGGCTAGTTGAGAACAAGTTCTCATTTACAACTGCAACCTGGCCAAGATAAAGCAAAGCATTGCGACACAAACAACAACGCAGAGTTACACATGGAGTAAAGAAACATACAGTCAATAACACAATAGAATAGAAAAAGTAGAAAAAGATAGAAATAGAAAAAGTCTATATACAGTGTGTGCAAATTAGGTAAGATAAGGGAGGGAAGGCAATCAATAGGCCATAGTGGCAAAATACTTACAATTTAGCAATTAAACACTAGAGTGATAGATGTGCAGAAGATGCGTGTGCAAGTAGAGATACTTAGGTGCAAAGGTGCAAAAAATTAAAATAAAAAATAACAGTATGGGGATGAGGTAGTTGCATGGGCTATGTACAGGTGCAATGATCTGTGAGTTGCTCTGACAGCTGGTGCTTAAAGTTAGTGAGGGAGATATGAGTCTCCAGCTTCAGTGATTTTTGCAATTCGTTACAGTCATTGGCAGCAGAGAACTAGAAGGAAAGGCAGCCAAAGGAGGAATTGGCTTTGGGGGTGACCAGTGAAATATACCTGCTGGAGCGCGTGCTACGGGTGGGTGCTGCTATGGTGACCAGTGAGCTGAGATAAGGCAGGGCTTTACCTAGCATATTCAAAACTCTGATTCAAAACTCAAAAGGACTGACAGTATCTCCTGTTTCACTATGCTCGCCACTGGGTCTGCGTCACACCAAAGGGTGGGCGTCACAAACACCAGGAATATTCAACTTCAATTGCTCCACCTCCACACTCAACGCTACCCCAGAAATCACTCCTTTCAATGGTGCCCTGTTCCTAAGAGCAAGCAAGAAACAGATCGTGACCCACATGCATGGAAAAACAATGTCCACTTCAGCATACCTTCACCAATTTAACAGTACCCAATGTCCTTTCCACCCAACCTGATACCACATATGGATCAGCCAAAAGGTAAGGATCCACTTTCTCCAAAAATCTCACTCACACTGGGCCAGAATCATCTTCATCATAATCCTCAGGATGAGACTGGGATCTCACCACATCTGTCACCTCAGGTAATTCCCCCTCAAACTATTCAACTTCACTATCTACCCTATCGTTCCACGCTTTGGGAGACAAGATCTGTGCTTAATGCCTTTTTTATGCTTTACGGCCTCCATCTTCTTCTCTTCCTGCATTCATTCTTTCTTACTACAAGAGCCAGAATGGGACCAACAATGCTTTTTCGGAGTCATGGCCCTAAGCAACAATGTACTTTCCTCCGTTTCATTTCTGAGATCCACATGAAATCATCTTTGGAAAATCTCTCTATATCCTCTTCTGTGACTAGTCTGCAGTCCTTCTCTTCCTCTTCTTCTTCTTCTTCTTCTTCTTCTTCCCAAACGTAAACCAATAAATCTGTAATTAATTTTGCCGAGGAGGTCTTAGTCACTCAATTTTACATCTAGCAAAGATGTTTGGTTGAAAGAATGTGAAAAAATGTGCATGAAAACTAGTTGTCTCTCGATGAATGAAAACAATCACTTAATTGAAGAATCCCATCCATAATCTTACCACTCCTCCTAGAAATAGTACTGTTGACCAATCCCTGATGAAGGGAAGTAGACTTCGGCTACCAACTTTTCTTACATTTTTAGATTTTAGCCATTTAGCATGTAAGTGCATACATTTTCGCAAGAAAAAAAATGTGTGCGCAAGAACAGCCCAAAAAAAACCTGCCGAACAAAAAAACAAACAAAACTGCCCCGAAATTTCATCATTATATGCACAAACTGTTTCGACTGGGAAGCATGCAACAGGCTTAAGGGATATGGTTAAACTTCCACCTAGCCATTCAAAAGGCAAGGTGGAGCTACTACCAAATATGGTTGAAATGAAGATGTTTTAAGCTTACCGTAGGCTTCTCAGTCGAAACAGTTCCCACATATATTATGATGACATTTTCTGATGTTTTTGTTTGTTTTAATCTCCGGCAGGTTTTTTTCTGTCTGTTCGTGCACACACAAAAAAATGGGGACTGATAGATGAAATGCGGACAGTCTGAGCACTGATGGTGTAACTCAGGCAGTTGTTGTTGCCATCCTGTACCTGTCCCATAGGTGTGATGATCGGATGTACCGATCCTGTGCAGGTGTTGTTACACGTGGTCTGCCACTGCGAGGACAATCAGCTGTCTGTCCTGTCTCCCTGTAGCGCTGTATTAGGTGTCTCACAGTACGGACATTGCAATTTATTGCCCTGGCCACATCTGCAGTCCTCATGCCTCCTTGCAGCATGCCTAAGGCACGTTCACGCAGATGAGCAGGGACCCCGGGCATCTTCCTTTTGGTGTTTTTCAGAGTCAGTAGAAAGGCCTCTTTAGTGTCCTAAGTTTTCATAACTGTGACCTTAATTGCCTACCATCTGTAAGCTGTTAGTGTCTTAACGACCATTCCACTGTTCTATAGTTTATGGTTCATTGAACAGGCATGGGAAACGGTGTTTAAACCCTTTACAATGAAGATCTTTGAAGTTATTTGGATTTTTACGAATTATCTTTGAAAGACAAATCCTGAAAAGGGACATTCCTTTTTATGTTGTCACTGAAAAATACTGTTGGCTGCAACTGTGTTAAAACCGGTTTAAACAGAGTACTGCAGATGTATATTTTGCAGTTGTGAAATTATTTTGATGTAATATGAAAGTAGAGGGCTCGTAATCTAACGGCAGAACAGCTAAATGTGTCGTTAGATGCTTTTTTGCCCTCCCACATCACTGTATATACACACAGAAGACCTCCGCTAAACATAGGATCACATGGTTTATCTGTCTCTCTGTGACCACGATAACTTCAGAACAAAGTTGACTACAATTACAAAGTTGCCAATGTCTTTGCAATTAATACAAACAACCAACGTATAAAAATATGGTTCAAATAAAAATCGAGATGACTGCATTAAAATATAAATGCAGTAGGCTATAGGCCTATTTCAATCATATTGAAATACATTTCATGTTCAATAAATTAACTGTAATTTGTCTCAGTATATTAAATGATTTGTAGCCTAATGTGCGCAATGTTGTGCAAAATCTGTGATTTAGTGCATTTTCATTGGGTAACGCCTTGATCATACCGATAGCGTCATTGCAAAATAGTATGCAGCATCATCTGGATGTGTGCCTCAAAAGTTCACCATTCACCTTCTGCCAAGCCGTCTACACATACAGTTTGACTCATAGGTTCGATGAATCATTTCTACAAGCATGTCACCTGTGCAACTAGAGAAAAAAAGATCACCTTTACTCCACACACAAAGACACATACAAAGCTCTTCCTCACACTCCATTTGGCAAATCTGACTATAACTCTATCCTCTTGATTCCTGCTTACATTCAAAAACTCAAACATGAAATACCAGTGATGCCTCAATACTACGAAGTGGTCTGATGAAGCGGATGCTAAACTACAGGACAGTTTCGCTAGCACAGACTGGAATATGTTCCAGAATTTATCTGTTGACATTGAGGAGTTTACCACATCAGTTACCATCTTCATTAATAAGTGCCTTGACAACGTCATCCCCACAGTGACAGTACATGCATATCCCAACCAGAAGCTGCCGCTTTCAAGGAGCAGGACACTGGCAGCATCATGCTGTGGGGACGTTTTTCAGCGGCAGGGACTGGGAGACTAGTCAGGATCAAGTTAAATATGAACGGAGCAAAGTACAGAGAGATCCTTGATGAAGACCTGCTCCAGAGCACTCAGGACCTCAGACTGGGGCGAAGGTTCACCTTCCAACAGGACAAGGTGGGAGTGGCTTTGGGACAAGTCTCTGAATGTCTTTGATTGGCCCAGCCAGAGATCGGACTTGAACCTGATCGAACATCTCTGGAGAGACCTTAAAATAGCTGTGCAGCGACGCTCCCCATCCAACCTTACAGAGCTTGAGAAGATCTGCAGAGAAGAATGGGAGAAACTGCCCAAATACAGGTGTGCCAAGCTTGTAGCGTCATACCCAAGAAGACTTGAGGCTGTAATCGCTGCCAAAGGTGCTTCAACAAAGTACTGAGTAAAGGATCTGAATACTTACAATACCAGTCAAAAGTTTGGACACACCTATTCATTCAAGAATTTTCTTTATTTTTACTACTTTCTACATTGTAAAATAACAGTGAAGACATCAAAATTATGAAATAACACTCCTCCTCCATGTTTCACGGTGGGAACCACACATGCGGAGATCATCCGTTCAACCACTCTTCATCTCAAAAGACAAGGCATTTGGAACCAGAAATCTCAAATTTGGACTCATCAGACCAAAGGCCAGATTTCCACCAGTCTAATGTCCATTGCTTGTGTTTCTTGGCCCAAGCAAGTCTCTTATTATTATTGGTGTCCTTTAGTAGTGGTTTCTTTGCAACAATTCCACATGAAGGCCTGATTCACACAGTTTCCTCTGAACAGTTGATGTTGAGATGTGTCTGTTACTTGAACTCTGTGAAGCATTTATTTGGGCTGCAATCTGAGGTGCAGTTAACTCTAATGAACATATCCTCTGCAGCAGAGGTAACTCTGGGTCTTCCTTTCCTGTGGTGGTCCTCACGAGAGCCAGTTTCATCATAGTGCTTGATGGTTTTTGCGACTGCACTTAAAGAAACTTTCAAAGGTCTTTGTTCCGCATTGACTGACATTCATGTCTTAAAGTAATGATGGACTGTCATTTCTCTTTGCTTATTTGAGCTGTTCTTGCCATTAAATGGACTTGGTCTTTTACCAAATAGGGCTATCTTCTGTATACCACCCCTACCATGTCACAACACAACTGATTGGCTGAAACGCATTAAGAAGGAAAGAAATGCCACAAATGAACTTTTAACAAGGCACACCTGTTAATTGAAATGCATTCCAGGTGACTAACTCGTGAAGCTGGTGAGAGAATGCCAAGATTGTGCAAAGCTGTCATCAAGACAAAGGGTGGCTACTTAAATATATTTTGATGTGATTAACACTTTTTGGGTTACTACATGATTCCATGTGTGTTATTTAATAGTTTATAATGTCTTCATTATTATTCTACAATATAGAAAATAGTAAAAAATAAAAATAAAAAAACTGGAATGAGTAGGTGTGCCCAAACCAGTCATATTCTTTTTTTTCATTTTTTTTTATACATATGCAAAAATATCTAAAAACTTGTTTTCGCTTTATCGTTATGGGGTATTGTGTTATTATTGATGAGGGTAACAAATTATGTAATCCATTTTTGAATAAGGCTGTAAAGTATCAAAATGTGGAAAAAGTCAAGAGGTCTGAATACTTTCCGAATGCACTGTATCTACAATATGTCAATTTCCTCGTACCTGTCACGCCCTGGTCTTAGTATTTTATGTTTTCTTTATTATTTTGGTCAGGCCAGGGTGTGACATGGGTTATTTATGTGGTGTGTTTTGTCTTGGGGTTTTTGTAGGTTATGGGATTGTGGTATAGTATAGTAGTCTAGGAAAGTCTATGGTTGCCTGGAGTGGTTCTCAATCAGAGTTAGGTGTTTATCGTTGTCTCTGATTGGGAACCATATTTAGGCAGCCATATTCTTTGAGTGTTTCGTGGGTGATTGTTCCGGTCTCTGTGTTTGTTTGCACCAGATAAGGCTGTTTAGGGTTTTGGTCATTATTATCTTTATTAAAGATGTATCGACATAACCACGCTGCATTTTGGTCCTCCTCTCTTTCGACGGAAGAAAACCTTAACAGTACCCCTACACATCGACTCGGTATATCGCCGAGCTGTCATTGGCCATTGTGTATTTGTTCCTTCTGTTTCTCGTGATACAATTGTTTTGTTTAAAAAGCATGTGACAATTAACATTTGATTTGTTTCCTCATAAAGGATGATGTAATCCTCCTGAGGATGAGCTGGCCAATCAGCAGTCTACTGTATGAATATTTTTTATGACCAGTATAAGCCATTCTGTTGTTCGAGTATGCCCTAACCATTCCAACACAGAAAAGCTGCTTTATAACATATTTAATTACAATTTCTTGGAAGGAAAATTGCTAGTAGATACCACAGACGTCCAGTCATTCCGCTAATGCTAGTTAGCATTGGCTCTCAAAACTACCTCTAACTTCTTTCATACTGGAGAAAGAGACATCTGACTGAGGAGGTAGATAAACGGCCTCATTTCCAAAATCCCGAAGTATCACTTTAATTATAGGTCATATTTAATAGAAATCTGGAAACACTGGAGAGTTAGTTACTCTAAAGGCCATTCCTCGTTAGTACATAGGTACTCGTTGACACCTTGACACACTAGTAGAACTGAACAACATGGATAAGACAAAGTATTATGTCATAACAGTAGACAAGTTAATTTTGCAATTATGTTATATACACTACTGGTAAAATAATCAAAAACTAATTGAATTTTTGTTTGAATACAGAATCAGTTGTGACGCTATGGTCATAAAAATTGCAATTGTGTTTGCTGTATACTTTAAAATAAGGGCTAAGGGTGGAAAGGGTTAAAAGTTTCCTTGCTCGTTCAGTAGGTGAGGGGGAGAGGAAAGTCGTGTCTCACAGACACTCCCCCCTTTAGCTATTGATTTCCCCCTGCGTGATTCTCCAAGACGATGTAGACCAGATCATTGCAAAGAGCCACAGCTTTCTAGACATGCCTGCACGACACATAGACAGTGTATAGAGAGAATAGGAGTGAGTGGAATGAACGGTGGTAGGCTATATATCTCATTCTGGGGAAACCTCTGCGCATATAATATGCTGGTGCTAAAGTTAAACAGGATAGTCGTATATTCTATCTGTATTTGGACAAAAAAAACGACCTGATAATGGACAAAAAACGAATGGATGACATACAACTTCAAGCTCGAGATGATAGTGAATAGGCTGACGGTTGCATTCCCTTACCACAAAGACGCACTGTTTCAGAAGACTGAAGAGCTCCAGGATACAGTAAATTCAACTGATGTATTTTACCTTAATTGTGAAATTCACAGTTATTGGCACTGAATACTATATTCCTGAAACTACAATATATTCATGGGTTAAGTGTAAAATATGGAATCAGTCAGCATTTTAAGGTGAGTAATTAGATGGTTTTTTTCATTCAAAGTAATCTTTATCACGCGCGCCTAGGCCAACGAATATTGCATCACATACTAGTTGACATCGACAGAGAAGAGTTGATGACGGATCCCAGCTAGCACATAACGTTCTGAGAACCATAGGTTTCTTCAAGCTTGGTGAGAGCGTGGTTGACCTATGGTTATATTACATACAATCTTTCTGGGAATGGTGCAGGAGAGTTGCTTGGCTTTGGAACATTCTCAGCACAAAAAAAAAAAAATCTTGGTATTTAATTACTTTACAGTACAGTTCCTCCAGCATTCTGAGATTCTGCAATTATAAAATGTTTAGCAAAATCAACAATTCCCTGCATATTATGCGAGGGTGTGCAAATTTGACCAATCACCACACTATTTCCACATAAAACAGTCAAATAATCGCAATATTATTGCATAAAACTGACCCATCACAGCAATACAAAAAGAGGGCTGATAATTTCAACCAGTCACCGCACATTTACTGCATAATATGGTTCAATCAAGCCACACGTCAACATTCGTCAGCGCATTTTCACTTTGCATATTGCCAATGGAAAATGTCAGAATTGCTGCAGCAAAATCAAGCTTATTTGCCTGCAAATATCACAAAATCCTTGCAAAATCATAGACTACTCTATGGATGCAAGGACTGACCATCCATGATATCCAAATTATTTTTTCATTTATGTTTTGAGGCTATATAGTGTTTTATTTTATTTACAAACATTGCAGTAAAACAAGTAAATATGTTGGGTTCTGATGGGGCACGACAGTTTAACTAAGCTCATTAGGCATTTATAAGTTATGTTATTCAAGAATCAATGGATATATATCATTAATTTAGAATTCCAAAAATTTATATAGCAACTGCAGATTTTCCCTTTAACAGAACATTTCCTGAAGGTTCAAACATGGTTTACATTTAATTCAATTTGTGGTCATGTTCTGTGGTAATTTCAGTACTTCAGCATAACCTTTCCTACATGCTTCTATTTTAGGCCAGGCATCACAGACTGAAATTAAAATTTTGAATCTACCTATAAATGTTTTGATTTGTTGCTATTTTGGTTCATTAGTATTTTCAAAAAATAAACATAAAAATGTCAACAATTTATATTTTCTTTAGTTTATCATACTAAAGTCATCAACATTTTAATGAATTTCTACCACTTTAAAAAGGACATACATCAATCATTTAAAAATTCACTACGTTGAATTACTGTACACATAATTTCAAAACCCATTTCATAGACAATGTTTTCAAACTGTACAACATTTAGTAACTTACTTTGAAGAGATGGTTATTGGGTTTAAATAGGCTTTTGTCATTTGGTACTCTTCATTCAGTGTACTTGTCTTTAACTGCCATTTCCCAAAAGTCAGACTCTTCCCAACTCATTATTCTCAGCTTCAGAAGCATCTACATTTACCACATTTTGTATGGTTATCCTTAGATATATTCTCCAGACGTGGCCAGAGGGAATTGTTTATATGCTGTAAACATTTTATTTTACACTGATCAAAATTATAAATGCCCATGTTTCATGAGCTGAAATAAAAGATCCCAGAAATATTCCATATGCACAAAAAGCTTATTCCCATCAAATTTTGTGCATAAATTTGTTTACATTGCTGTTAGTGAGCATTTATCGTTTGCAAAGGTAATCCATCCACCTGACAGGTGTGGCATATCAAGAAGCTGATTAAACAGCGTGATCATTACACGGGCACAACTTTTGCTGGGGACAATAAAAGGCCACTCTAAAATAGGCAATTTTGTCACACAATGCAATACCACAGATGTCTCAAGTTTTGATGGAGCATGCAATTGGCATGCTGATTGCAGGAATGTCCACCAGAGCTGTTGGCAGAGAATTTCATGTTAATTTCTCTAGCATAAGCCACCTCCAATGTTGTTTTAGAGAATTTGGCACTACGTCCAACCGGCCTCACAACCGCAGACCATGTGTACGGCGTTGTGTACGGCGTTGTGTACGGCGTTGTGTGGGCGTTGTGTACGGCGTTGTGTACGGCGTTGTGTACGGCGTTGTGTGGGCGTTGTGTACGGCGTTGTGTGGCCGTTGTGTACGGCGTTGTGTACGGCGTTGTGTGGGCGTTGTGTGGGCGTTGTGTATGGCGTTGTGTACGGCGTTGTTTACGGCGTTGTGTACGGCATTGTGTGGGCGTTGTGTACGGCGTTGTGTGGGCGTTGTGTACGGCGTTGTGTGGGCGTTGTGTACGCCGTTGTGTGGGCGTTGTGTACGGCGTTGTGTGGGCGTTGTGTACGGCGTTGTGTACGGCGTTGTGTGGGCGAGCGGTTTGCTGATGTCAACATTGTTAACACAGTGGCCCATGGAGGCAGTGGGGTTATGTTATGGGCAAGCATAAGTTACATACAAAGAAGTCAATTGCATTTTATTGATTGACAATTTGAAGGCACAAAAATACCACAACGAGACCCCCGAGGCCCATTGTGAGGCAGATGCATATCTGTATTACTAGTCATGTGAAATCCATAGATTAGAGCCTAATGAATGTATTTCAATTGACTGATTTCCTCATATGAAATGTAACTCTGTCAAATCTTTGACATTTTTGCATGCCTCCAACACCTCCAACTCAATCATCAAGTTTACAGGCGACACAACAGGACTAAGCCTGATTACCAACAATGACAAGACAGGGAGGAGGTGAGGGCCCTAGCGGAGTGGTGCCAGGAAAATAACCTTTCCCGCAATGTCAACAAAACGAAGGAGCTGATCGTGGACTTCAGGAGACAGCAGAAGGAGCACCCCAGTATCCACATCGACCCGACTGCAGTGGAGAAGGTGAAAAGCTTCAAGTTCCTCGGCGTACACATCACTGACAATCAGAAATAGTTCACCCACACAGACATTGTGGTGAAAAAGGTGCAACATTGTTTCTTCAACTTCTGGAGGCTGACAAAATGTGTCTTGGGCCCCTAAGACCCTCACAAACTTTTGCAGATGCACCATTGAGAGCATCCTGTTGGGCTGTATCACAGCCTGGTATGGCATGTGCAGCGCCCACAACCACAGGGCTCTCCAGAGGATTGTGCGGTATGCCCAACGCATCACCGGAAACACATTGCCTGCCCTGCAGGACGCCTACAGCACCCGATGTCACAGGAATGCCAAAAAGATCATCAAGGACATCAACAACCCGAACCATGGCCTGTTCAGCACGCTATCATCCAGAAGGTGAGGTCAGAACAGGTGCATCAAACCTGGGACCAAGAGACTGAAAAACAGCTTCTATCTCAAGGCCATCAGACTGTTAAATAGTCATCACTACCCAGCCCCCAGCCTACCCAGTATGCTGCCCTGAACTTAATTTGTGGAATTTCTTTCCTTCTTATTAACGCGTTTGATTGAGCCAATCAGTTGTGTTGTGACAAGGTAGGGGTGGTATGCAGAAGATGGCCTTATATGGTAAAAGTCCATATGTGACCCATTTCAGGAAACTAGGCATATGTCGAAGGGTACTAGTTCAAAGGAGAGCCGTTTGAACGTTATCTTTAAAAAAAATCTAAATGCGTTTTTTGTCAGAAATGTCTTCTCGAACATGTGAACTTTCATGTGCTTTAATAACAAACTTGTTTGCCACCTGTAAATAGAAATAACATTGTTAAATTACGACCCTAGTTGGTTTAGCCACAGAAAAAGCCAGCAACTTTCCCACTAGCCATGATTGGCAGAGATAATGAGTGGGCTGGACATGCAGAAAGATGAGTTTGGATACCATATAGCGGGGCTTCTGTCTATTTGAACTGGTCAGTATGTCTAGGTAATGCAAATAGTCTGGGTAGCCATATGACTAGATGTTCAGGAGTCTTATGGCTTGGGGGTAGAAGCTATTTAGAAGCCTCTTGGACCTAAGATTGGCGCTCCGGTACCGCTTGCTGTGCGGTAGCAGAGAGAACAGTCTATGACTAGGGTGGCTGGAGTCTTTGGCAATTTTTAGGGTCTTCCTCTGACACCGCCTGGTATAGAGGTCCTGGATGGCAGGAATATTGGTCCCAGTGATGTACTGGGCAGTTCGCACTACCCTCTGTAGTGCCTTGTGGTCGGAGGCCGAGCAGTTGCCATACCAGGCAGTGATGCAACCTGTCAGGATGCTCTTTTCAGTCTCCTGAAGAGGGAATAGGTTTTGTTGTGTCCTTTTCACAACCTCCTTGGTGTGCTTGGACCATGTTAGTTTGTTGGTGATGTGGACACCAAGGAACGTAAAGCTCTCAACCTGCTCCACTGCAGCCCCGTTGATGAAAATGGGGGCGTGCTCGATCCTCTTTTTCCTGTAGTCCACAATCATCTCCTTTGTCTTGATCACGTTGAGGGAGAGGTTGTTGTCCTGGCACCACACGGCCAGGTCTCTGACCTCCTCCCTATAGGCTGTCTCGTGGTTGTTGGTGATCAGGCCTACCACTGTTGTGTCATCTGCAAATTTAATGATGGTGTTGGAGTCGTGCCTGGCCATGCAGTCATGAGTGAACAGGGAGTACAGGAGGGGCCCCTGTGTTGAGGATCAGCATGGTAGATGTGTTGTTACCTACCCTTACCACCTGTTTGCGGCCCGTCAGGAAGTCCAGGATCCAGTTGCACAGGGAGGTGTTTAGTGCCAGGGTCCTTAGCTTATTGATGAGCTTTGAGGGCACTATGGTGTTGAATGCTGAGTTGTAGTCAATGTATAGCATTCTCACATAGGTGTTCCTTTTGTCCAGGTGGGAAAGGGCAGTGTGGAGTTCAATAGAGATTGCATCATCTGTGGATCTGTTGGGGCGGTATGCAAATTGGAGTAGGTCTAGGGTTTCTAGGATGATGGTGTTGATGTGAGCCATGACCAGTCTTTCAAAGCAACGGGCAGATTACCTTAGTGTTCTTAGGCACGGGCAGTATGGTGGTCTGCTTGAAGCATGTTGGTATTACAGACTCGGACAGGGAGAAGTTGAAAATGTCAGTGAAGACACTTGCCAGCTGGTCAGCGCATGCTCGCAGTACATGTCCTGGTAATCTGTCTGTCCCCGCGGCCTTGTGAATGTTGACCTGTTTAAAGGTCTTACTCACATCGGCTGTGGAGAGAGTGATCACACAGTCTTCCGGAAAAGCTGGTGATCTAATGCATGTTTCAATGTTATATGCCTCGAAGCGAGCATAGAAGTAGTTTAGCTCGTCTGGTAGGCTCGTGTCATTGGGCAGCTCTCAGCTGTGCTTCCCTTTGTAGTCTGTAATGGTTTGCAAGCCCTGCCACATCCGATGAGCGTCAGAGCCGGTGTAGTACGATTCGAGCTTAGTCCTGTATTGACGCTTTTCCTTTTTGATTGTTCATCGGAGGGCATAGCAGGATTTCTTAAAAGCTTCCGGGTTATAGGCCCACTCCTTGAAAGCGGCAGCTCTAGCCTTTAGATCAGTGCAGATGTTGCCCGTAATCCATGGCTTCTGGTTGGGGTATGTACGTACAGTCACTGTGGGGACGACGTCATCGATGCACTTATTGATGAAGCCAATGACTGAGGTGGTGCACTCCTCAATGCCATCAGAGGAATCACGGAACATATTCCAGTCTGTGCTAGCAAAACAGTCCTGTAGCTTAGCATCTGCTTCATCTGACCACTTTTTTATTGATCTAGTCACTGGTGCTTCCTGCTTCAATTTTTGCTTGTAAGCAGAAATCAGGAGGATATAATTATGGTCAGATTTGCCCAATGAAGGGTGAGGGAGACCTTTGTATGCGTCTCTGTGTGGAGTATAGGTAGTCCAGAGTTATTTTTCCTCTGGTTGCACATTTAACATTATGATGGAAATTTGGTCAAATGGATTTAAGTTTCCCTGCAATAAAGTTCCCGGCTACTAGGAGTGCCGCCTGGGTGAGCGTTTTCTTGTTTGCTTATGGCGGAATACAGCACATTCAATGCTGTCTTAATGCCAGCCTCTGACTATAGGGGTATGTAAACAGCTACAAAGAATACAGATGAAAACTTTCTTGGTAGATAGTGTGGTCTACAGCTTATCATGAGATACTCTACCTTAGGCTAGCAATAGCTCGAGACTTCCTTAGATATCGTGCACCAGCTGTTATGTACAAAAATACATAGTCCGCCGCCCCTTGTCTTACCAGACGCCGCTGTTCTATGCTGCCGGTACATCGTCTAACCAGCTGTTGATATTGTCGTCGTTCAGCCGCGACTCTGTGAAGCATAAGATGTTACAGTTTTTTATGTCTTGCTGGTAGTTTAATCTTCCACGTAACTCGTCGATTTTATTCTCCCAAGGATTGCACGTTTGCAAGCAGAATGTAGAGAAGTCGGGGCTTATTCGATCCCCTACGAATTCTCAGAAGGCAGCCGGCCTTTCGCCCCTCTTTCACCGCCTCCTATTCACGCAGATCACGGGGATCGGGGCCTGTTCCCAAGGAAGCAATATATCCTTTGCGTCGGGCTCGTCAGAGTCATGAAAGGGAAAAAGTATTCTGCTAGTCTGTGGTGAGTCTTGTGGTGAGTCTTGATGTCTAGAAGTTATTTTCAGTCATAAGAGACAATAGTGGCAACATTATGTACAAAATAAGTTAAAAAAAGAAGTTACAAACAATGCAAATAAACAAACAAAAAAATGCAATTGGCTGGGGGCACGTAAAAAGTCTGCCTTCTTCTCTGGCGCCATCTTAAACGTATCGCGTAGTAAAACTGTGTAAGCCGAATGTCAATTGTAATGCAAAAAAATATTTTATTAATGTCTACATTCAACTTGTAAAAGTTGATTGTGATATGATTCAGATTATTTATTTTATTTTGGGGTGTTGTCCCGCCGCAGGAGTGGGCAATTCCAGTCCTCCAGGGCCTGATTGGTGTCACAGTTTTGCCCCAGCCCCAGCTAACACACCTGACTCCAATAATCACCTAATCATGATCTTCAATTTAGAATGCAATTTGATTAAACATCTGTGTTTTCCTAGAGATTGAGAAAAAGTGTGACACCAATCAGGCCCTCGAGGACTGGAGTTGCCCACCCTTGTGCCTGGCCTTAAAGTCATATTCTCAAATTGTTCAGAGAACTTTAAAAAAGAACGTTCTTCTGTGGGAATTTCAGCACTTCCACAGAACATTCCACACAAGTTCTACAGTGCCTTGCAAAGATATTCATTCCCCTTGGCCCTTGATATTTTGTTGCATTACAACCTGTAATTTAAATAGATTTTTATTTGGAGTCCATGTAATGAACATACACAAAATAGTCCAAATTGTTGAAGTGAAATGAAAACAAAACTTGTTAAAAAAAATATATATGTAAACTGGAAAGTGGTGCATGCATATGTATTCACCCCCTTTCCTATGAAGCCCCTAAATAAGATCTGGTGCAACCAATTACCTTCAGAAGTCACATACTTAGATTGCACACAGGTGGACTTTATTTAACTAAGTGTCACATGATCTGTCACATGATCTCAGTATATATACAAATGTTCTGAAAGGCCCCAAAGTCTGCAACACCACTAAGCAAGGGGCAAGCACCGCTATGAAGACAAAAGAGCTCTAAAAACAGGTCACAGACAAATTTGTGGAGAAGTACAGATCAGGGTGGTGTTATAAAAAATATCCGAAACTTTGAACATCCCATGGAGCACCATTAAATCCACTATTAAAAATGGAAAGAATATAGCACTACAACAAACCTGCCAAGAGAGGGACACCCACCAAAACCACCAGGCAAGGAGGGCATTAATCAGAGAGGCAACAAAGAGACCAAAGATAACCCTGAAGGAGCTGCAAAGCTCCACAGCGGAGATTGGAGTATCTGTCCATAGGACCACTTTAAACCATAAACTCCACAGAGCTGGGCTTTACAGTAGATTGGCCAGAAAAAAAGCCAAAAGCCATGTGGGAGACTCCCCAAACATATGGAATTGGGTACTCTGGTCAGATGAGACAAATTTACGCTATGTCTGGCGCAAACCCAACACCTCTCACCACCTCGAGAACATCATCCCTACAGTGAAGCATGGTGGTGGCAGCATCATGCTGTGGGGATGGTTTTCATCAGCAGGGAATGGGAAACTGGTCAGAATTGAAGAAATGATGGATGGCGCTAAATACAGGGAAATTCTTTAGGGAAACTTGTTTCAGTCTTCCAGAGATTTGAGACTGGGATGGAGGTTCACCTTCCAGCAGGACAATGACCCTAAGCATACTGCTAAAGCAACACTGGAGTGGTTTAAGGGGAAACATTTAAATGTCTTGGAATGGCCTAGTCAAAGCTAAGATCTTAATCCAATTGAGAATCTGTGGTATGACTTAAAGTTTGCTGTACACCAGTGGAACCCATCCAACTTCAATGAGCTAGAGCAGTTTTGTCTTGAAAAATGGGCAAAAATCCCAGTGGCTAGATGTACCAAGCTTATAGAGACATGCCCCAAGAGACTTGCAGCTGTTATTGCTGCAAAAGGTGGCTCTAACAAAGTATCGACTTTGGGGGATGAATAGTTATGCATGCTCAAGTTTCCCATTTTTTGTCTTATTTCTTGTTTGTTTCACAATAAAAAATGATTTTGCATCTTCAAAGTGGTAGGCATGTTGTGTAAATCAAATTATACAACCCCCCCCCCCCCCCAAATACATTTTAATTCCAGGTTGTAAGGCAACAAAATAGGAAAAATACCAAGGGGGTGAATACTTTTGCAAGCCACTGTATTTAATGTCATATTTTTACTACATTCGGGGAATGTTCTACATCCACAAAATAACTATTGCATTTTGCAGCATATGATGACTCTTTGCTTCTTGAAAGTCCAATATCTGATAAACTTGACTGCTGACATGCAAAGCATTTTGGGACTGTATCAACAGTGGACTAATGAAAAAAAGTTATATTTAAGCAATGTTTTCAGAACTTTCTGAGAATGTATGGTTCTCTTTTATGCTAGTTCTTTGCAATAAAGAAATGTAAAAAAAAAAAACATCCACATCAATTGTCTCTAAATTCCGTTCTCAGAAAATAAACAAAACTTTCCCTAAAAAAACACAAGAAAACTTTAGCAATGTTCAGAAAACGTTCTAAGATTGTTATTTAAAAACATATATATTCTGTTCTCAGCATCAACAAAAATCTCTCTAGCCTCTATCTTGGTTAAATGTGTTCAGGTGTGTTGGCTGCGCTTACTATTTGGCCACACCTGATCTTATGGAGTGATTGTTTCCTTTGAAATGGGTTCTGTTTGAATTGACTAAAATGTACAGCTTTGTATGCGTAACAAAACACAGCATCCTAACTCTATCCTGGTGGTGCAGTGGACTAATTCCAGTGATAGAGAACAGGAGCACACAGCTTCAAATCTCAATGATGCTGTATCAGATTTTTTTTAAACAGTTTACATGATTAATGCCTAAACAAATGAATGTCCTACCCAAAATAAGTCTTATTGGAACATTCAGTGAAGGTTTTTAGAAAGTTATTCAAAAACCTCGAAATTTCGTTCTTAGAGTGTTAAGAAAACTTTCAATAATAACCACTACAAAACTTTAACAATATTTAGAAAATGTTCTCAGAATGTTATTAAATTACCTTCAAATAACCCCAAAACCATACGTTCCCACAACTTCCAAGGAACCAAATGTGCTAGCTGGGATCATAGCGTTTTTTTTTATAGCTTTAGGCTACATTATTTATTTCATCATTAGAGCGGACTGTTTATCAAATTGGCTGGCTCCTGTTTCACAGAGGTGTCGTAATGTTAGCTGCCTTTCTCTGGGAAATTTGACAGTTATGTTGCGCACTGTCGACGCCTCACGTCCAACTGCCAACAATGCATCCGGTGGAAATATTACTGCCAGGGCATAGACATTGGCACAGAGATCTTTCATTTCAATGGGAACAGGCTTCAATTTAGAGACCTACCTCAACTCACTGTAATTCAGTAAATTGTGAACTGCTGACATCCTTTATTTTTGTGCTAATCCTTAAGGTGTAGTCAGGGTTTTCTCTGTTTTGTTTTCAATATGACTAAAATGTATTTTTCTCTCTCTGTACGCCACGCTGATTGACAGACTCAACAGGTTGACCACTGAAAATTAAGATGGCCCACCATTTCCTAGCTAACAAAATCTCTATGCCAGATGACCCCATCTGCAGAAACTCACCGAAAGTCCCAAAAAGTGCCATGAAAATGCCAACATCAACCTCCGAGAAAGTCCCCAAAGAGAAATCCAACAACAACAAGAAGGACTGTAGCGTCGTCGTGACGACTGTCCCGTTAATCAACGAGATGCAGCTGACAGCGGCCACAGGTGGGGCGGAGATGTCGTGCTACCGGTGCACAGTGCCATTCGGCGTGGTGGTCCTCATTGCCGGTATTGTGGTAACTGCTGTGGCGTACATGTTCAACTCACACGGCTCCACCATCTCGGTGCTGGGGCTGGTTCTGCTGTCAGCCGGGCTGGCTCTGCTGGGGTCCAGTGCCGTCTGTTGGAGGGTCCGGCTGGGGCGGAAGAAGGACCGGAGGAGGGAGAGTCAGACGGCCCTCATGCCCAACCATGGTGTCTGTGTGGTCTGAGCCCTGAGGGAGATAGTCACTGTTAAATAGAAGTTTGAACAATTTGAAGTTTGAATGAAGAGGTAATGAACAGAGACTATTAGAGAGAGATGAGGGATGTCAGAGGTGGTTGGGTATGAAGGACTCACACATTGTCCAAAACAGATGCTTAGCTGAAGGACTAGAATGGCCTAGAAAGACAATCTGTACTGTAGGTAAGATCCTATCTGTAAGGACTAGAGTGGCCTACAAAGACTGGCAGGTAGCCTAGCAGTTAAAAGAGTGTTGAGCCAGTAACCAAAAGGTTGCTAGATGAAAAATATGTTGCTGTACCCTTTAGCAAAACAAGTACAACCCTAATTACCTATTCAGTTGATATACTGCCTAGAGATCTAGATGAACACAATTGTTCATCGGGTGGGGAGGATGTTGTAACTTTAATGTGTTACAGAGTTAATGTTTAAGTTTATTAATCCTCCCCCCTGATGAACAATTGTGTTCATCTAGATCTCTAGGCAGTATATCAACTGAATAGGATAAGAGTGTCTGCTAAATTACAAGGAAGACCAAGACTGATCATGAAGATGGAATAACCAAATTATTGGAGAGGAAGGATGGAGTAGGGTAAATTTGCCCATAGATTCTGATCTTCAGGCTCTTTTCATTTTCCTTACTAATGGTTAAGGTTAGGATTGGGGTAGAGGAAGCTGATCCTAGATCTGTACTTAGGGGAAACTTCACCCTGGAGCAGAAAGGATAGTTGCACGGAGGACCATGATTCTCCATTCTACTATACTCATGCATGTCATGTGATGCATCTGTGACTCTATGGCTGCTCAATTGATGTTTCAAGTGAACATTTCATAGGTACTTATGTTATGTCTTAGATATGAAGACAGTAGCTGACTTTACAGGATCAAATCACCCTTTATTACTGCGTAAAGTGAACCTAGGAAGTGATTGCCTAAATGAAGTCAATGTATCTCTCAAGTTCGATATGCATGATTTTTTATGCTTCCAATGTAATTTTGTAACTGCCTATTATGCCTATTATTGATTAATTTGATACAGTTTGTGCCAAATGTACAGTTTTTCATTGTTAGTATAGTACAAGACCATAGCTGTGGCAAAGCAAGTTGTGGTTTCATATGTACCATTGTACTCTGGTAAAGTTGTATTTTCATGATATTTATGACAAATCTGTTGATATATATTTGGAATATTTGTGCCACTACACTTAAGATGTTAAATCCATGTGCCAATAAATCTGTCAATCAACCAATAAATCAATCAACCAATCAAATGACATTTTATTCGTATATATCCCTATTAACAAAAACATCAGTATCAGTAACTAAGACTAAGCCATTTCACGTTGCTCTCTGCATATTGTATTTCTAAATCAAGTTTGGGGAGTTTGAGGGGACTGGACAGTGGTAGTGGGGTGGAGCAGTGGGGGTAGTTGTATTTATAGTGTGTGTTTACGTTGCTTAGCATCCTTCCAACGCCAACGGAGATAATCAAATCATTGGGTTGCGTCACTGTGGGGCTACCGGCTACAACACGTTGTCGCTTCCAAGGCTCTAACTTTATCTCCACTGGAATGGAGCATGCAGGGAATGCTATGGGAAGAGAGGGGGGCAGAGTGAGCAAGGAAGAGAGGGAGAGAGAGGCAGAGAGAGAGAGAGAGAGAGAGAGAGGGGCAGAGAGGGGGAGGAAGAGAGAGCCATAGGGAGAGAGAGGGAGAGAGAGAGAGAGAGTGTTGCATCACTCTGACACCGGAACTGTAGATCCAACAGTCATCACTTTGAGAGTTCTCAATAAATACACAAGGGAGTATTCTCTTACAATCCACATAAACACACACACAGAGTCCCAGTACTTGACGTAACTGTGGAGGATAAAATAGACGTAGGCGATGAAATGTGCAATGATACAGTAGTAGAAAATTAAGTCATGATGTCCATTGGCATCATGACTTAATATAGAGCACTACTTTTGACCACTTGTGCACTACATGAAGGGGGGGGGGGGCATTTCAGACACACACTAACCCCAATTGGGCAATAGTTAGATAGAACCCTATATAATCCTGTTAGCCTGAGTGCCAGCCTGTTTGTTCTATCATCCCAACTCCCAATGACAGCAATGGAGTACACAAGAGCACAGACAGATCTGTTCCACTCAGTCCCTCCCTTCCTGAGAACATTGTTGGTGTCGGATTCAGGAACCAGAGGTGTGGCAGCAGTGTCCCCCACTATCTCACGCGCGCACACACACACACACACACACACACACACACACACACACACACACACACACACACACACACACACACACACACACACACACACACACACACACACACACACACACACACACACACACACACACACACACACACACACACACACACACACACACACACACACACACACACACACACACACACACCTTGTTCCCTGTGAAAGGGCCTGGAATGCTACCACAGGGAAATGGAAAATGGACTAACTATTAAAAGGGCTAAGGGATCAGAGAGAGAACAGGAAGAAGGTTAGTAAGACTGTGAGACTACACACCCTTTACTAAAACTTTGAACAATGCCCCTCCACTCCACCCCAATGCCCCCAGATGCCAATTGTCATCACTGGGCACCGCACTCTGTTTATTTAAGTGAATATGATCCTTAATAAATCGCTTCACACCTCTGCAATGGGCTTTAAAATAACCCTGTTCCCAGTCAGCATTGGTTATATAATTATACTGTAGTAATATCAGTAAAGGTGCGATGAGGACCATGACACGGTGCTATTCGCAATTTGACGTTTGCTGCAATGCAATTTGACAAATGTCTAGAATCTAGAGTCAACAGGAGTTTGTGAGATGATGCAGTTATAGTGTTTTATAACATTTTATGTTACATGTTTGCAATATTACACTGAAAACCTGATTCTGTGGTTCCAAGTTTTCACATTGCTTGTCTCCGGCAGGTGTAGTTGCTATGAAGTAGGAACATTGCTAGCCAATGACAGTCAGTCCCTTTATTTGTGTAATAGAGCTAATTTCCTACCTGCTCCTCTCCTCTGCCCGTATCTGGCCAATTAACTGTGTGTGTATGTATGTGTGTGTGCGTGCTTTGGCGTGTGTGAGACAGTGGCTCAAAGTAATGGCTGCTGATGGTAATCCATCCTATCACAGGGAATCCTGTGTGTGTGTGTGTGTGTGTGGGGTGGGGGGGGGGGGGGGGGGGGGGGCATCCTGAGAAGTCAAGTCAAAAGTCATTCTCATTAACTTCCTGTTCCTGTTTTCAGACTTCAGTCAGCATGGCAATACAGACCCCTTTTGTTACGCCACGATCCCAAGATTCATTTAGTGGTGATTTGGAATATAAAATAACTTAGAACTTCTGTTCTGCATTAGTACTTTTGATGTCAGTACACTCTACCCACATTATGAGTACTTGAAAGCATGAGAGTACTTTTAACAGCTGTCCCAAAAACTCCTTTAAACTTCTGAGATTTCCCCACATCTGCACTTGAGCTGCAACCTTGTTGGTGGGTTTCATTTCAAAAGCCTTTTATTTGGGGCCGAGTTGGGAGGGATGTAGGCGTTGCTGGATCTCCAAGAGGGAGGAGGACTGTTAAAGGAGGTCTGTGGTTGCGTCACAAATGGCGCCCTTTTCCCCATAAGGCTTTGGTCAAAATTTGTGCACTATATTAGGGATTAGGGGGCCATTTGTGATTCAGACAAAGTTTGTGAGTTCAGCTGTGACCTCTAGCATCAAATTTGTATTTGATTTATTTAACCTTTATTTAGCCAGATGAGTTAAGAACAGTCTTGAAAGAAGATCGCTCGTTAATGTTTGTGACAGCCAGGGTTCAAACTGAAATGTCCATCTTTTGAATAAAACATAATGTGCAGACTATTTCCACAACTAAACAGTCTGAGATACAAACAGTACAAGAAAATATAAAGTCCACTACATTCTTATTGGCATGATTCTTTAGGGACCAGAAACAGTTTTCATAAAGATGTCAAAGTAGGAGTGCTGATCCAGGATCAGGTCCCCTCTGTTAAACACTTCTTAGGGCTGCAATCCCGTTAACGGGATTGATATGACAACAGCCAGTGAAAGTGCAGGGCGCCAAATTTAAAACAACAGAAATCTCATAATTACAATTCCTCAAACATACATGTATCTTATACCGTTTTAAAGGTAATCTTGTTGTTAATCCCACCACAGTGTCCGAATACAAATAGGCTTTACAGCGAAATCACCACAAACGATTAAATTAGGTGACCACCAATTCACAGTAAAACACAGCCATTTTTCCAGCCAAAGAGGAGTCACAAAAAGCACAAATAGAGATAAAAATGAATCACTAACCTTTGATGATCTTCATCAGATGACACTCATAGGACTTATACATGTATGTTTTGTTTGATAAAGTGCATATATATATAAAAAAATCTCAGTATGCATTGGTGCGTTACGTTCACTGTTCCAAAAACATCCGGTGATATTGCAGAGAGCCACATCATTTTACAAAAATACTCATTATAAATGTCGATGAAAATAAAATTCTTAGACAGAGAAATATAGATATACCTCTCCTTAATGCAACCGCTGTGTCATATTTTTAAAAAACTTTACGGACAAAGCAAACCATGTAATAATCTGAGTGGGCGCTCAGAAAAAAAAAAATAATTATCCGCCATGTTGGAGTCAACAGAAATCAGAAATCACATCATAAATATTCCCTTACCTTTGATGATCTTCATCAGAATGCACTCCCAGGAATCGTAGTTCCATGATAAATGCTTGATTTGTTCAATAATGTCCATTATTTATGTCCTAAGTAGTTACTTTTGTTAGCACGTTTAGTACACAAATCCAAACGCTCGTGCAGGTCCAGCCGAACGTCGGACGAAAACTTCAAAAAGTTATATTACAGGTCGAAGAAACTTGTCAAACTAAGTAAAATAATCAATCTTTAGGATGTTGTTATCATAAATATTCAATAACGTTCCAACCGGAGAACTCCTATGTCTGTAGAGAAGCAATGGAACGCAGGTCGCTATCATGTGAAATGCGTGTGACCAGGACCTGGCTCTCTACCAGTAGAAGCCTCATTCAAGTTTCTAAAGACGGTTGACATCTAATGGAAGCCCTAGGAAGTGCAACTTGATCAATATCCCACTGTGTATTCAATAGGGGCTGGGTTGAAAATCGACCAACCTCAGATTTCCCACTTCCTGTTTGGATTTCTTCTCAGGTTTTTGCCTGTCATATGAGTTCTGTTATACTCACAGACATCATTCAAATAGTTTTAGAAACTTCAGAGTGTTTTCTATCCAAATGTACTAATAATATGCATATATTAGCAACTGGGACTGAGGAGCAGGCTGTTTACTCTGGGCACCTTTCATCCAAGCTACTCAATACTGCCCCTGCAGCCATAAGAAGTTAATATAATGTTATACATTATTATCTAAAATCCCCTCCTACTCTGACACTCTTTGTGAAAACGGGCCCAGATGCTTAGCTTCCTAGCCTTTTACTACAGTAGAGACTTCACAGGGGGTATTTCAATTATGTCCAGTTCCAGTGATTCACATAGACAAAGACCTGTTCAAATACTTTTGCTTCAAGCTTTGTAGTGAACTCCTAAAGACCATGCAGCTACCCAGAAAACATGTCCACATTGGCACGATGTGGGCCCAATCTGGGTGACAATATTAGCGCCACATAGACTGCCCACATTGGGCCGATGCGCCTTGGCTCATCGGCTCCACATTGGCCCAGTGGTGGCAGTCCATATCTGATGAGGGCAGCCCTCACTTTGCCTGAATTAAGCCCATCTTTTCCCAGCAAACATGACTACATTGGCACGATGTGGGCCCATTGCCACATTGGACCCATGTAGAGTAGGCTGCTGACATTGGGCCAATAAGCCGTTGCTCATCGGTTAGGTTCCACATTGGCCCCAAGGCAGGTGGCCCCAAGGACAGCCCTCACTTCGCCTGAAATAAGCCCACCTTTTTGGATCGGCTGCTTGTTACATTGTATCAGAAATGTAACAAAGTTTTTACTATCATATACACTGAGTGACCAAAACATTAGGAGTAGAAACGGAATAGAGCTACGCACAAGCAACATCCTAGAGAAAAACCTGGTTGAGTCTGCTTTCCAACATACACTGGGAGACAAATTCACCGTTCAGCAGGACAATAATCGAAAACACAGGGCCAAATAAACACTTGAGTTGTTTAACAAGACAACGTTAAATGTTCCTGAGTGGCCAAGTTACAGTTTTGACTTAAATTTGCTTGAAAATCTACGGCAAGACTTGAAAATGACTGTTTAACAATGATCAACAACCAACTCCAGTCAACCTCCTCTGCTTCAGCCAACTTCTATGTTGATGTCCTGCCAAAGAACACAACTTTTTTTTAAATTAGTATATTTATCATGGACCATATATAAAGTATTGCACAACATAAGTATTTCAACAGTAGAGCTTTTTCCCATCTGTTGCCCCTGAAGATGGACATTACATTAAATGAAGAAACAGGCCATGGCAGTCATGCTAGCACCTTGTAAATTCTAGGTTTACAGGGCAGCAATTTCATGCATTACTAGTATACTACTGTTCAGGGCTGGGTTTACCTGTGTGAACTGAAACTGTAGGTTGGTAGCACCTTAATTGGGGATGATGGGTTCGTGGTAATGGCTGGAGCAGCGTAAGTAGAATAGTATCAAATTCATCAAACACATAGTTTTATGCCATTCCATTTGCTCCGTTCCAGACATTATTATGATCCGTCCTCCCCTCAGCAGCCTCCACTGTGTTGAACCATTGGTTACGCTTGCAAATAGGGGGAGATCGCAAATGTCAATTTGTCCCAGTCTGATTTTGACATGCACGCAGTAGGTCACTTTCTGAAATAATCCATTCTATTTTCATATTTACAATGTGTATGAGTTCACTATGTACAGTACATGTCCTGATGTGTGTACAGTGCATTCGGAAAGTATTCATACCCCTTGACTTTTTTCACATTTTGTTACTTTACAGCATTATTCTAAAATGCATTAAATCGTTTTTTCCCCTCATCAATCTACACAGAATACCCCATAATGACAAAGCAAAAACAGGTATTTTTAAATGTTTGCCAATTTATTAAAAAAAATTATAATAATGAAATATCACATTTACATAAGTATTCAGACCCTTTACTCAGTACTTTGTTGAAGCACATTTGGTAGCGATTACAGCGTAGAGTCTTCTTGGGTATGACGCTACAAGCTTGGCACACCTGTATTTGGGGAGTTTCTCCCAGTCTTCTCTGCAGATCCTCTCAAGCTCTGTCAGGTTGGAAGGGGAATGTTGCTGCACAGCTATTTTCAGGTCTCCCCAGAGATGTTCGATCAGGTTCAAGTCCGTTCTCTGTCCCGAAGCCACTCCTGCTTTGTCTTGGCTGTGTGCTTAGGGTCGTTGTCCTGTTGGAAGGTGAACCTTTGCCCTAGTCTCAGGTCCTGAGTGCTCTGGAGCAGGTTTTCATCAAGGATCTCTCTGTACTTTGCTCCGTTCATCTTTGCCTTGATCCTGACTAGTCTCCCAGTCTTCTCTGCAGATCCTCTCAAGCTCTGTCAGGTTGGAAGGGAAATGTTGCTGCACAGCTATTTTCAGGTCTCCCCAGAGATGTTCGATCAGGTTCAAGTCCGGTCTCTGGCTGGGCCACTCAAGGACATTCAGAGACTTGTCCCGAAGCCACTCCTGCTTTGTCTTGGCTGTGTGCTTAGGGTCGTTGTCCTGTTGGAAGGTGAACCTTCGCCCTAGTCTCAGGTCCTGAGCGCTCTGGAGCAGGTTTTCATCAAGGATCTCTCTGTACTTTGCTCCGTTCATAATTGCCTTGATCCCTGCCTCTGAAATGCATCCCCACTGCACCATGGTGCCAGGTTTCCTCCAGACGTGACGCTTGGCATTCAGGCCAAAGAGTTCAATCTTGGTTTCATCAGACCACAGAATCTTGTTTCTCATGGTCTGAGAGTATTTAGGTTCCTTTTGGCAAACTCCAAGCGGGCTGTCATGTGCCTTTTACTGATGAGTGGCTTCTGTCTGGCCACTCTACCATAAAGGCCTGATTGGTAGTGCTGCAGACATGGTTGTCCTTCTGAAAGGTTCTCCCAGAGTTCTAGAGGAACTCTAGAACTCTGTCAGAGTGACCATCTAGTTTTTGGTCACCTCCCTGACCAAGGCCCTTCTCCCCCGATTGCTCAGTTATGTTACTGATTACAACCAGTGCCGGCCCTAGCCTTTAGGGAGCCCTAAGCAAGCTGATGTGGAATTTCACAGGCAAAACGTTTAAGTGACCCCCCTCTTGACAGCAGAGAGAAACATTCTACCTTCTTGCCCTTTGTGCTGTTGTCTGTGCCCAATAATGTTTGTACCATGTTTTGTGCTGCTACAATGTTTTGCTGCTACCATGTTGTTGTCATGTTGTGTTGCTACCATGCTGTATTGTCATGTGTTGCTGCCATGGTATTTTGTTGTCTTAGCTCTCTCTTTATGTAGTGTTGTGTTGTCTCTCTTGTCATGATGTGTGTTTTGTCCCATATATATATACAGGATATATTATCCCAGGCCCCGTCCCTTTTGCCTTTTGGTAGGCCATCATTGTAAATAAGAATTTGTTCTTAACTGACTTTCCTAGTTACTTTTAGAGTATATATGCTACAATTCTACTAATTTTGCTATGGGGCATATATATATATATATATATATATATATATATATACAGTGCCTTGCAAAAGTATTCGGCCCCCTTGAACTTTGCGACCTTTTGCCACATTTCAGGCTTCAAACATAAAGATGTGTATTTTTTTGTAAAGAATCAACAACAAGTGGGACACAATCATGAAGTGGACCGACATTTATTGGATATTTATTTCTAACTTTTTTAACAAATCAAAAACTGAAAAATTGGGCGTGCAAAATTATTCAGCCCCCTTAAGTTAATACTTTGTAGCGCCACCTTTTGCTGCGATTACAGCTGTAAGTCGCTTGGGGTATGTCTCCATCAGTTTTGCACATCGAGAGACTGACATTTTTTCCCATTCCTCCTTGCAAAACAGCTCGAGCTCAGTGAGGTTGGATGGAGAGCATTTGTGAACAGCAGTTTTCAGTTCTTTCCACAGATTCTCGATTGGATTCAGGTCTGGACTTTGACTTGGCCATTCTAACACCTGGATATGTTTATTTTTGAACCATTCCATTGTAGATTTTGCTTTATGTTTTGGATCATTGTCTTGTTGGAAGACAAATCTCCGTCCCAGTCTCAGGTCTTTTGCAGACTCCATCAGGTTTTCTTCCAGAATGGTCCTGTATTTGGCTCCATCCATCTTCCCATCAATTTTAACCATCTTCCCTGTCCCTGCTGAAGAAAAGCAGGCCCAAACCATGATGCTGCCACCACCATGTTTGACAGTGGGGATGGTGTGTTCAGGGTGATGAGCTGTGTTGCTTTTACGCCAAACATAACGTTTTGCATTGTTGCCAAAAAGTTCAATTTTGGTTTCATCTGACCAGAGCACCTTCTTCCACATGTTTGGTGTGTCTCCCAGGTGGCTTGTGGCAAACTTTAAACAACACTTTTTATGGATATCTTTAAGAAATGGCTTTCTTCTTGCCACTCTTCCATAAAGGCCAGATTTGTGCAATATACGACTGATTGTTGTCCTATGGACAGAGTCTCCCACCTCAGCTGTAGATCTCTGCAGTTCATCCAGAGTGATCATGGGCCTCTTGGCTGCATCTCTGATCAGTCTTCTCCTTGTATGAGCTGAAAGTTTAGAGGGACGGCCAGGTCTTGGTAGATTTGCAGTGGTCTGATACTCCTTCCATTTCAATATTATCACTTGCACAGTGCTCCTTGGGATGTTTAAAGCTTGGGAAATCTTTTTGTATCCAAATCCGGCTTTAAACTTCTTCACAACAGTATCTCGGACCTGCCTGGTGTGTTCCTTGTTCTTCATGATGCTCTCTGCGCTTTTGACGGACCTCTGAGACTATCACAGTGCAGGTGCATTTATACGGAGACTTGATTACACACAGGTGGATTGTATTTATCATCATTAGTCATTTAGGTCAACATTGGATCATTCAGAGATCCTCACTGAACTTCTGGAGAGAGTTTGCTGCACTGAAAGTAAAGGGGCTGAATAATTTTGCACGCCCAATTTTTCAGTTTTTGATTTGTTAAAAAAGTTTGAAATATCCAATAAATGTCGTTCCACTTCATGATTGTGTCCCACTTGTTGTTGATTCTTCACAAAAAAATACAGTTTTATATCTTTATGTTTGAAGCCTGAAATGTGGCAAAAGGTCGCAAAGTTCAAGGGGGCCGAATACTTTCGCAAGGCACTGTATTTTTTTGTTGCCATTTTACAGCTAATTTCCTGCAATTCTACACATTTTACCACATGGTGAAGATACATTTTTGCAGTTTTGAAGTGAATTTCCTGCATCTACAAATTCTTCCATGACATACCAAGTTAATACGATATCTGAGTGAGAGTGACAAACAAAATCAATGGGGGCCTCCCTGGAGATTAGGGCCCATGGGCATGTGCTCTGAGTGCCCAGTCGGTAATTCGACCATGATTACTACATGTTTAGAATCTAAAACATTTTAGCTGACATGGGCTAATTAAGTGACTGCAGTGACTGACATAACAAGACAACAACTGTTGATGCACAACCAAAGTTCAAAATTGCACCTTGTGTACTAGTCTAACTTCTTCTTCTTCGATGAGGTTTAACAGCGGTTGGCATCCAATATGTTGCATAACCGCCACCTACTAGACTGGAGTACCACTCCCTTATACTTTGCTTGAAAAAATAAATAAATACACAAATACCCTACCATCTAACACTACACTCACAAAAAAATCTAAAAACAACACCACCCTACTCCACTATTTAAATCTATTTAGTCCTACCTCAGGCCAACAACCTGAAAGGACGGGACACCACCACTTAACACACCTTGTAACTCTTCTGATGTCAAGTCTCGCGCACCCAAATACCTTTCTGCAGCTGTCACCACAACCTCAATCTTCCATCCCTGCAGTACAGTTGATAACCATTGCTATAAATGCTAAAAATCCAATCTTACTGAAGCATATATCACTTGTTGGCCTATCCCTCTGTACTGGTACAGATCTACTACTGACACCACACTACTGACACCACTCCTCTCAGGATCCCTCCCCCTTGTCCCTTGACCCATCTTCCTCTACTTTTTCACTGCCTCAGCATACGACAACTTTTGCACCACTCTAGCCCTGGAAACCTCAACCTGCCTCTTTCTCAAGGGACATATCTGATCCCCACCCCCATGGGCACCCCTACAATTAGCACATACCACTTCCTTCCCCAATGCTACCTAATTCCTTTGTCTTATGCCCTTCTGAACACTTCTGACACCTAGGAACCTCACTCCTACACACTTTTACCACATGCACATAAGCTTGACACCTTTAACAACCGATTCCACAGTACCCAACTCTGTTTTCACCCACCCTGAAACCACAAATGGATCAGCCTAAAGGCAAGGGTACACTTTTTCCAAACATTTCACTCCTGATGTCACAGACTCACCTTTATCCTGACCCTCATTGCAAGCCTCGGGCTCCGAGAACACCATACCTACCACCTCCGATACTTCGCCCTCATTCACTTCAGCTCATTATGTCTTCAGCTCACTATGCTTACACTTTCTGCCATTCATCTTTAACAAACCATCTCCCCTTTTGTCCACCATTTTTAACCGACTCAAGCTCACCGTCTTCCTCCCTCCACTCAAGTCCTCCTCCGTATTCCAAGTATATGTCTCCTTATGATAATACTGCAATTTTCCTGTCATACATCTTGTTCTTGCATTCTCAAGGGACGCCATTTAACCGGCTGTCACAATCTCCGTACAATCAGCACGAACCCCTCGGGATGTAACGCTCAACAGTGCATTCCACTTATAATGCGCTGCATCGTCTTGATGTTATTTCTTTATTAAAAACTACCGCAACGCTTATCAATTTCTAACAAGCGCATTCTTCCAACCAACATCTCGTGTTGATAGCTCACCAAATGTGATTCAGCCTGCCTTCTCTGTGAAAATGATTCCTGCTGATGGAACAAGACCGTACTATTCTAACCTTCAACAGTAAGTTGGGACCCCCGACTGGTCGCCTATGTCGCTTATGGCTAGGGCCGGCTCTGCAGGTAACTAGTATCTGCACTGTAAAACCAGATGTTCTGGCTGCTCAACCATTTTAATGAAACCGATTACCTCAACAACATTCAGTTAAGAAACTGAAATAGCTTAAGTGAGCAGTACTGCCTTCATATGAGTAATACAAGTGCAGTTTGTTTTAGTACAGTGTACTTACATTTAACACCCCCACTAAGCCAGGCCTCCAATCATTTCCCAGTGTGCCTTGGCTCTTTAAATTAATTGTAGAGTTACCAACCATGACTGAATTTGCTGGTGACAGAGACATTGTTGTTGAATTAATTTATTATCAGTGCAGTGAGTGAGTTCCTAGGTGAATATTATCATTGAAACATTTTATATATTGTAAGGCCTAATGCAGTGGCCTGAAACCCATAGTATGAAGGTCACATCAGGCCTTGCAAGAAGTGTTGCAAAATTCCACAAACTTTCCAGTAATCTTCCAACCAGGAGTTCTGGAAAACCTGGGAAATGTTTCAGAATTTTGCCACCCTAAATCTAAATGGAATCTAGCCAGTGTTACGCTAACCAACAGTTTACATTTGAATTCACCCACAACCCACATACAGTTGAAGTCAGAAGTTTGCATACACCTTAGCCAAATACATTTAAACTCAGTTTTTCACAATTCCTGACATTTAATCCTAGTACAATATCCCTGTCTTAGGTCAGTTAGGGTCACCACTTTATTTTAAGAATGTGGAATGTCAAAATAATAGTAGAGAGAATGATTTATTTCAGCTTTTTTATTTATTTCATCACATTCCCAGTGGGTCAGAAGTTTACATACTCTCAGTTAGTATTTGGTAGCATTGCCTTTAAATTGTTTAACTTGGGTCAAACGTTTTGGGTGGCCTCCCACAAGCTTCCCACAATAAGTTGGGTGAATTTTGGCCCATTTCTCCTGACAGAGCTGGTGTAACTGAGTCAGATTTGTAGGCCTCCTTGCTCGCACACGCTTTTTCAGTTCTGCCCACAAATATCCTATAGGATTGAGGTCAGGGCTTTGTGATGGCCACTCCAATTCCTTGACGTTGTTGTCCTTAAGCCATTTTGCCACAACTTTGGAAGTATGCTTGGGGTCATTGTCTATTTGGAAAACTAATTTGCGACCAAGCTTTAACTTCCTGACAGATGTTTTGAGATGTTGCTTCAATATATCCACATAATTTCCCTCCCTCATCATGCCATCTATTTTGTGAAGTGCACCAGTCCCTCCTGCAGCAATGCACCCCCACAATATGATGCTGCCCCCCCCGTGCTTCATGGTTGGGATGGTGTTCTTCGGCTTGCAAGCATCCCTCTTTTTCCTCCAAACATAAAGATGGTCTTTATGGCCAAACAGTTCTATTTTTCTTTCATCAGACCAGAGGACATTTCTCCAAAAAGTACGATCTTTGTCCCCATGTGCAGTTGCAAACCGTAGTCTGGCTTTTTAATGGCGGTTTTGGAGCAGTGGCTTCTTCCTTGCTGAGCGACCTTTTCAGGTTATGTCGATATAGGACTCGTTTTACTGTGGATATAGATACTTTTTGTACCTGTATCCTCCAGCATCTTCACAAGATCCTTTGCTGTTGTTCTGGGATTGATTTGCACTTTTTGCACAGAAGTACGTTCATCTCTAGGAGACAGAACGCGTCTCATTCCTGAGCGGTATGACGGCTGCGTGGTCCCATAGTGTTTATACTTGCGTACTATTGTTTGTACAGATGAACGTGGTACCTTCAGGTGTTTGGAAATTCCTCCCAAGGGTGAACCAGACTTGTGGAGGTCTACAATTGTTTTCTGAGGTCTTGGCTGATTTCTTTTGATTTTCCTAGGATGTCTCACAAAGAGGCACTGTGTTTGAAGGTAGGCCTTGAAATACATCCACAGGTACACCTCCAATTGACTCCAATGATGTCAATTAGCCTATCAGGAGCTTCTAAAGCCATTACACCATTTTCTGGAATTTTCCAAGCTGTTTAAAGGAACAGTCGATATAGTGTATGTAAACTTCTGACCCACTGGAATTGGGATACAGTGAGTTATAAGTGAAATAATCTGTCTGTTAACAATTGTTGGAAAATTACTTGTGTCATGCACAAAGTAGATTTCCTTGCCAAAACCATAATTTGTTAACAAGGAATTTGTGGAGTGGTTGAAAAATTAGTTTTAATGACTCCAACCTAAGTGTATGTAAACTTCCGACTTCAACTGTATATAATGACTGCCAGAGTTAGGAACTGTAGGAGGAGACCCTAAGCCATTTAAACTGGAATTACAATTTCAGTAACGGGTGCAAAAATGAAATGATTGGATTAGTTTAGAAATGTTTTATTTATCTTTGTGTAGCATAACATTTAATCCATCAATCACTCAATGTACATGCAAAAACACAGATATTAAAAACAATTCCAAAACATCAACCTTCAATGGATCATGCTGGGAAAAAAGTGCATTTGTTATCATTACAAAATGTAGTTGGTGTGACATTCATTTAGTTTTGAGTCAGAACCATATTTAAGTAATAATGACCATTCATTGACTTTGATTACAACAAGTTAAAAATGCCTTGGGGTTTACAGTGTGCAACAAATTATATTTAAGAAAGTAACCTATCCAAACCTGCTCATGTTTATCATCTCATTTGTTGCACTTAATTTGCTGTCCAATAGGTGGTGACACGTTGTGTTATAGTGACCCTGCCACTGTGACCTTATGATCCAGCAGTGGCTTCCATCAAAGGTGAGACTTAAAAGAAACAGCTTTTGGTACTTTCTGTCCCCAACAGGCATCCTTCCGTTGATCTCGTCATGTCCTTGCAGACTTGATTTCTGTTCTATCATCCCTTGTGGTCACCGGTTAAAACCACAGAATGTTTTAGCCTGGTGGTCCAGTCCACCATGCACACAGTCCCTAAAACGTTGTGTCCTTTCTACACAAGATACTATGTTCTCATACACAAAGCACTTTACCAAACTATTACATAAGGGGAGAGTGGGGTATGTTGAGCCATTTTTTAACTTTCAGCATCACTACATCAAGTGGAATATAGTATCCTTTCTAACAAAGAGATATTTATTTCAGGATGTTGTGTATCCCTGGAAATAATCTGAATTAATGTAAACATAATAGTTTGAAAACTGCATTTGAGTGTGTGTTATGTTGACAGTCCAACAATAATTATGTCCTCCATTTAAATTGTGTATAATTTGGCTTCCAGCAAGGCTACTGTATGTGCAGTTGACAAAATTAAAATGGTGGCTTAAGTTATTAAACTGAGCTATTTTAATAATTGTCAGGAATTCAAGGTTGTCGGAGAGGCGTGGATTAACACGATGCACAAAGCCTTCATATCCACTCTGATCTGATCCCTCACTCTCTATCATTTGCTCTCTCTCCCCGATGCCATCATCTCTCTCTCTCTCTTTTCTCTTCTCTCTCTCTCTCTCTCTCTCTCTCTCTCTTCTCTCTTCTCTCTTCTCCCCCCAAAGGCTCTGGCTCCTCTGGCCGGTACCCTGTCGTTTCTTCCTTTTGCGGCAGCGGGATATGAAGCATCACCATGGGTTTCATGGAATTCTACCTTGAGATTGACCCCGTGACCCTGAACCTCATCATCTTGGTGGCCAGCTATGTCATCCTCCTTCTCGTTTTCCTCATCTCTTGCATCCTGTACGACTGTCAGGGGAAGGACCCCACCAAGGAGTACGCCCCCGCGCCCCCTGCGCCACCCAGCCAGTCGCCCATACGCCTGGTGATCATGCAGAACTCTCCTACCTCATCTCGCTGTGAGCGGCAGAGCAGCCAGAGTCAGACCCAGAACCAGAACAACACGGCTCCTCCAGAACCCAGCAGGAACGACTACGAGCCACCAGCGCTGACGCCCACCCCCGACCTGGGGAGGGAGAAGAGAAGCACCCTGGTCTGACAAGGAGAGGGGAATGAGGTGGTGGGTCCATGACTGAAGAGAAGATAGATACTAAGTACTGGAATTAGACAATGAGGAGGAGAGAGGGAGGAGAGGAGAGATTTGGTTGTATAGACAAGGACTGCACTGGACTGGATGGCATTAATTGCTGCTGTTTTGTACTTTCTTTTTGATATCGCTGAGGGGAAAGCTAAGAAGGTAAGCAGGGAGTTGTTGTTGGTGTGTGTGTGTGTGTGTGTGTCCCTTTTGCCCTCAGAACAGCCTCAATTTGTCGGGCATGGACTACAAGGTGTTGAAAGCGTTCCACAGGGATGCTGGCCTATGTTGACTCCAATGCTTTCCATAGTTGTGTCAAGTTGTCTGGATGTCTTTTGGGTGGTGGACCATTCTAGATACACATGGGAAACTCTTGAGAATGAAAAACTCAGAAGTGTTGCAGTTCTTGACACACTCAAACCAGTGCGCCTGGCACCTACTACCATACCCCGTTCAAAGGTACTTAAATCTTTTGTCTTACCCATTAACCCTCTGAATGGCACACTTACACAATCCATGTCTCAATTGTCTCAAGGCTTAAAAATCCTTCTTAAACCTGTCTCCTCCCTTTCATCTACACTGATTGAACTGACATCAATAAGGGATCATAGCTTTCACCTGGACTCACTTGGTCAGTCTATGTCATGGAAAGCGCAGGTGTTGTTCCTAATGTTTTTTTACACTCAGTGTAGTTCAAAGTTGGCATTGGTGAATGCAAGTAACCCCAAAAAAGAAGTCAATCCCTAATGCAGATGTTTTACACTGGGTTCCCCCGTCAAATCAATCAATATATCCAGGCTGTTACCACAGTTTGTGAGTCATCAATGTGATTAGTTAATTGAACACATTTTTTTTAATGGAAGGAGACATTCATGGAAACATTAGCCCAATTCCTTTTGTGGGATGTTTGGAAGAACATGCAAATAGAATAGTGATATGAGACAGTAAAGTGCTTTTAACCTTAAGTCTTGCATGCAGGTGTGACCTGGCATGTAAGGGAAGCTGCAGTAAGGGAATCCCCCACCCACATGTATGCTCGCAGACATAGAGACAGATAAACAGACAAACAAACTCACACACACACACGCACGCACACAATTTGGCATGCAAAATTTGATAAATTATGAATGATCGGATAGACACACGATGAATGCATAACAGCAATCCAAGAACAGGCCGACAGTGAGACACTGGGGGACCACTCCCCTATGATAAGAACATTCAGTGACCACCAGACCCTACTATCATCCCCAACCCCCACTACTATAACAAGTCTCCGTCTCTAAGCCGTCTGCTTCTGTTGAAACCTGTCCATCCTTGGCCCTCCAAATCCTGCTTTATCCCGCAGGCACAAACCTCATCAGCAAAATGAATGTGGCCTGAGAGCACAAAGCCTCCCAGTCAATGAATGAATGCATGTCTGGCTTCACTCTGTCAATGATTGACTTATATTAGGTTTTAACATATGAGCGTGATGTAAAAGCACTGTGAAACATTGGCTATTGTAAAAGAGTTAAAGCCAGACGCACTTTCATCCAGAGTGACTCATGATAGGTGCATTCATATAAGGAGGCTAAAAAACAGACCCACAGGATGTGTTCCAAATGGCACCCTATTCCCTACATAGTGCACTACCTTTGACCAGAGCTCTGGTCAAAAGTAGTGCACTATATATGGAATAGGGTACAGCTCTGATCAAAAGTAGTGCACTATATGTGGAATATGGTGTATTGAGACACATACACAGTTATGGTAAACATTTTTTTGAGGGGCTTTCCAAAAAGGCAACCTTGCATATTTAAAGCATCTGTTTTAGTGATCAAAGGAGTGAAGCTATTTCAAAGAGGGGCACTTTGAAAACCTCAGTTCTGCTATAATTGTGTCATGTTGAATTGTACGTTTCCTCCATGTTATGTCCCTAAGCCATCAGCAGTAACGTCTGGTGCCCGCTGGGACAGATGTGGACACTTTTAGCATATAGATAGTTTTACTTACACAAATGCATGTGCTACCAGGAACCCCTATGGCAGTTTAAAATAGAGATGCAGTGTGGATTACATAAGATAAAGAGCATGAACATGACTAGAAGAGAGACATTTACATTTGGACTACTACCCCATCTAGTGTCTGTTTTAAAGCCTAACATTGGGCTTTTCTTGTAGTGTCCAGTGTTCCATCTGATGTCCCGTAGTTGCCTGCCCTGCCTTGTCCATATTCCCCATCGCTGAGCCCTTGTAGGTGGCAGCCAGCTGGAGAATTCGCTTGAACCCTGCAGCTTTTCAGAGCTCAAGCCAATAGCCATCATATTTGCCTTAACTGCAACAGGTGTAGGATCTTAATTTGATCACCCTGTTTTGCAGGATATGTAAACTTGTAGTGTATTCAAGATTTTATAAGGCTTCTAAGTTTGTAATGTCCACTTCAAAATGTCAGACTTGATTTGCCCTAACTAAATATGTGTCAAACCCACTACAAAAATGCGATTCTGCAGTTTAACAAAACGTTGGACTAATTACACAATAGCACTTGCATTGTAGCCTGTTTTGAAATGTTTATTATGAAATTGCACTTATCCAGCCTACATGCTTGTAAATACCCTTTGCTATGTTGTTTTTTAATATGTGATCTTGTCTGAATGTTTTATGACTGCTGCAAAATGTTATTGCCTCTGAGGTCATTAATGCTTTCTGAATCTGAAAAATCTCCTTTACTTATAATCCACCCAATAATACACATTTCCTGTTGCTGCGGGATTATTTTCCTGCTGTTAGAAATTACTCAAATGAATATCCTACACCTGTAGTTACAGTAGCTAACATGCATAAAGTAAGGTTTAGAGCTAGTGTTTGGTTGGGTTAGCTCGCTAGTTAGTTTCGATGCTGTAATAGCTTGCTATATCATCTCTACTAATGCATCAACTGAAGCTATACATCAGTTGAAGGTAATGTCTCCTCTCGCTGTCTTTCCCCAGGGCAGCAGACCAGTGTGCAGTCATCACCACTCAGAAACCAGAAGATCTCGGACATTATGGAATCACTCTTCTCTCCTGTTCACCCCATCGCTACACTGTTGGGCATGAATATGTCAAAAGGGCCAACCAACGATGCCCTGCCACACCTCACTAAGAAGGAAACACCGTGAGATCAGAATCTACAGTACACGTATAATGAAGGAACTATGAACTCACAGAGAACTGCAATACCTACAATACCGTTCTCTTCGTCCACTGGAAAACTACATATTCCATGCACCTTTTCTGCTGTAATTCTTGAAAAATAATTATAGTGTCTAGCTTCTTGGACAAAACAGTGTCTACATTGTAATTTATATGCTGCACTTGAATGACAATGACTGTTTAGGACTAGGTGTACAACTATTTCAATGAATGTCAGGCCTCTTGGCAGCTAGCTACTGTACTAAATGGAAATTTAGCTGACACTTTAATCCAAAACAGATTACAGGTAATACATATTCAGAATATGACGTCAATTGTGGGAATCAAACCGTCAACTCAAACCAATCAACCAATGAACCAACCAACGAAACAATCAACTGACTAACCAACCATTCAACCAACTAACTAACTAACCAAACATCAGAACCATTCAATGGGCTCGTTCGACATTGCAGCTGACAGTGCAGGTGACTGCCGACTGACTGATCTACAAACTACCTTGCATCACAAACAACTACTCATTATAATTTGTAGATCAGTCGGATAGTTACAATTTATCCAGGATACATTATAGTTTCGCAAAGATTGTCTATTATATTCACGATAGTCGATTGACCACTCTAACAATAGAAATACATGTGCTCAAAGATGAAAGGCAGGCGGGAGGAAGCTAGATAAGGTGGGACCATTCTGGCCAATGAGAGGGCAGATATGCGTGTGAACAACAGGCCATAGAGTTAGATAGAGGACTCATATTTGTAACTGTGGTATTATAGCGTCTGTGACAGCATGGGCAGCACCATTGAAACTATGTCCATTTCAAGGTAGTCCATTTTCTTATTCATCGGCTGATTGCTCCCAACTCATAGGAATCCCCACATAGTTGACAACTTTAAAATGGTGGAAGCCCTCAATGGCAATATGCATTTTAAGACAGGTTATATCCATCATGAGCCATCCATCTGTCTCTATCACAACAGGCACAACTCCGAAACAAAGTTGTTTTTTTTCAAAGTTATCGAAATGCCAGTTGCGTCCACTTATATCAGTGCATTTGAGACAATTGAACCATTATGAAACTTCTATTAGATCAAATAAGCCTCAGGTAGAAAATTAGCAATTCAATTCGACACTCTCTCATTGACCTCCATACAAAAATTCATTGACTGGAGTAGGATGTGCTGTGACTGTCCTCCGCTCAGCCACATCAAGACTCAGTCACGTCAAGTCATCCACTCTGCCACGACTTTGAAAAGAACCAAGTCAGAGAGTCCTGCCACCGTGGGACTCGACATGCTAAAGCCTCTTACGTAAAACATTTTTTATTTTAAATACTATGGCCTGCTCAGCTCGGTTCCCATCAAGACCAACCAATGACATGACCAATCACAGCACCCCATTTGCAATGTGAATTGCAGCAAATTATACTTCCCACGGGTTTGATGAATTAGTCAGACTCAACTCCACAGAGTATTATAAAGCGAGGGCTATGTATTCCTTCTGATATCTGCTCTGCTTTTGTCCTCTCTGCAGGGTTACAAACATTTACTCTTCCAAACAGACCAATTTGTTTTGGTCATATTCTGGGCTTGACATCAGTGGTAGTGGTACTAATAAGGTGTGGACATCAGTTAAGTGACTTAGTCTTGTACGGGAGATAAGTGTGGCACACAAGAGGGAGGATTTAAAATCAAATTTGACTTGAGCCAATGTTCAAGTGAACTTGGTAGCCTGGGTCGTATTCATTTGGTATGAAATGGAAGCAAACAGGGAGGGACTACCTGGACTTTTTCAATAAGAAACGGTATTATCTACATGTACACTAATGAATAAAACCCAGGTTTTGGGAAGGCGTTATACATATCATGTAAATTACTAACTGTTGCTCTCAAAATACAGAATATAATTTATCAAATGTAATTTTTGTGGTACATTATTACTATAGTGCATGAATATATAGCACATTAAAAGTATCACAATAGTATGACTAGTCCAAGACCCTCTAAATAATATTGTATAAAAAAAAACGAAGAACTAAACTAGCTCCTGGGTTTGTGTAGGCTACATAACAGAGAGAAAAAGTAAGACATTCTACTACGTCAGAATTTCAAAGTGACTATACCAAACCAGCATGATACAGTACATATAACACACACACACACACACACACACACCCCCAGAGTACAGTAGTAGGCTATGCTATGGGAGTGGAAAAGAGACTTTTGGAAACAGTATGTCATCTGATACTTAAAAAAAACAACAAGATCAGCTTTAGAGACATTTCTTTCTATGTTATTTTCCGAAATGTGTGACATGCAGATGGTTATTGAATTCTATCTTGTCTTGTTGCTTTTTTTCTCACCGAATGTCATAATGTGAAACCACCGAATTGAACCAAGAGGTCGTAGATTGGTTCCAAATCGACCCGCCTTTTTTCATCACCCAAAGGATCACATAACTAGCAGATGATATAAACTGTTTTATTGTGATCATGAGAAACATAATCAAAAAGACAGCATGTAAGTGCCCTGGGGAACCCATCATCTGGGGAACCCATCATCTGGGGAACCCATCACCTGGGGAACCCATCATCTGGGGAACCCATCATCTGGGGAAAAAATGCACGCACAAAAAAAATCACACAAAAGGAACAAATGAACATGAGATTTAACATACAGTACAAGTCAAAAGTTTAGACACACCTCATTAAAGGGTTTTTCTTATTTTCTATACTGTAGAATAATAGTAAAGACATCAAAACTATTAAATAACACATATGGAATCATGCAGTAACCAAAAAAGTGTTAAACAAATTCTTCAAAGTAGCCACATTTGCCTTGATGACAGCTTTGCACACTCTTGGCATTCTCTCAACCAGCTTCACCTTGAATGCTTTTCCAACAGTCTTGAAGGAGTTCCCACATATGTTGAGCACTTGTTGGCTGCCTTTCCTTCACTCTGCGGTCCAACTCATCCCAAACCATCTCAATTGGGATGAGGTCAGGTGATTGTGGAGGCCAGGTCATCTGATGCAGCACTCCATCACTCTCTTTCTTGGTCAAATAGTCCTTACACAACCTGGAGGTGTGTTGGGTCATTGTCCTGTTTAAAAACAAATGATTGTCCCACTAAGCCCAAACCAGATGGGATGGCGTATCGCTGCAGAATGCTGTGGTAGCCATGCTGGTTAAGTGTGCCTTCAACTCTAAATAAATCACTGACAGTGTCACCAGCAAAGCACCCCCACACCATCTCCTCCATGCTTCACGGTGGGAACCACACATGGTGGAGATCATCCGTTCACCTACTCTGCATCTCACAAAGACATGGCGGTTGGAACCAAAAATCTAGTTGAATAGTTGATGTTGAGATGTGTCTGTGACTTGAACTCTGTGAAGCATTTATTTGGGCTGAAATTTCTGAGGTGCAGTTAACTCTAAATAACTTATCCTCTGCAGCAGAGGTAACTCTGGGTCTTCCTTTCCTGTGGTGGTCCTCATAAGATCCCGTTTTTATTTAACTAGGCAAGTCAGTTAAGAACAAATATTTTTTTTTACAATGACAGCCTACCCTAACCAAACCCTAACCGGGCAACGACGCTGGGTCAATTGTGTGCCGTCCTATGGGACTCACAATCATGGCCGGTTGTGCTACAGCCCGGGATCAAACCAGGGTCTGTAGTGACGCTTCTAGCACTGAGATGCAGTGCCTTAGACCGCTCAAGAGTCCCAGTTTCATCATAGTGCTTGTTGGTTTTTGAGACAAATTGTAAAAAATTATAATTTGAAAACTCTGGAATGAGTAGGTGTATCCAAACTTTTGACTGGTACTGTAAGTGTTTGTTTTTGGGACATTACATTATTCTATATCAAAACTACATACAAGTAAGAATTTAAAAGAGATCCAGATATCAATATTTTCTTAGACTACAGCAAATGAACAGTCTAACAAAACATACAAGACAAAATGGCCTGTCGGTTTCATTTGTAATGTGGTCTTTAGTAATGTCCAGGCAAAGTATCTAAATAACAGCTTTTGTTAAAAGTGAACAAGTTCTTAATATACATAGTTTATTTTTAAAATACACAAGAAATATATATGTTGGGAAAAATACTGTACAAAAACATGAATATCTTTGTATAAACAATAAAACCTTTAATATATCAATATATCCTTTGTATACTGAAATGTTTTGGTCTGTAGTAAAGATATAAAGGGATTAGGGTATATTCCACCGTACTGTATAGGCAACACCATTCATTCGCCCAACGTACTGTGTGACTGTTATCAGGGGAGGAAGGCTCATATAATGGCAGAAACCAAGCAAATGGAAAGGCATCAAACACCTGCAGACCATGTGTTTGATACCATTCCACTGATTCCACTCCAGTCATTACCACGAGCCCGTTCTCCCCAATTAAGGTGCCACCAACCTCCTGTGTTTGTTATATACTGTAGTACATCTGTTACATTCATCTCGTTGGGTCACAGAGAGCATCTGTGCAGTGTCCATACTAGGACAGTCTCAGTAGGACTTCTTTCAATCTGAGCAGGACTGAGAGGCTGTCTTAATACGGACACTGACAGAGAAAAGTCATGCTCGGGAAGAGTAAAAGAAAATGATAACGTCTATTGTCTATTGCATGGATGCTGATAATGTTCAAATTTGAATGCTTGAAGAGGAAATAAACATGCCAGATTATATGTTAATACAAGTAATTACAAATTAAATAAAGAGGGTCGTTCCATGCGTGTCTGTGACAGTAAGCTTGGTAGATAGGAGACCAAGACCCTACGGCTTTATGGGCTTATTGCTTTAGCTTCTGACAGTTTGTCTGTACAACATGGTGAAACAATGATCTGGTGACAGGTAACTTGAAACAACCTGTGTTAACAAAGTTATAAATAACACTGTCAAAACCTACAAGCTCTCACAGTCTTACATCACAATAAGACGTTCATACATGTTTCTCAATCGTTATATTTCTAAGTTGATCCAAACGTCAAATTTCAAAGTGTTTAAGGTTAAGTTTAGGCATTAACTCTGAATGGTTAAGGTTAGGGATAGGTTAGGGATAAAACAAAAATATAAAAACATCTTTCTATCGCTGGATTCAAACATGCAACCTTTGGAATCCGAGGCAGATGCTTACACCCATCCGCAACATCGTAGCAAAACCAAAACCTTCTTGTTAGTAACAGGGCTCACTGTTGCCCCTTGTGGCTGTTTTCCACATCATCTCCCGACGTCCTCAGACATGGATAGACGTCAAATACTGACTTGTATCACAGGTGACCTGCCTGGTCATAACACTGCCATATGAACGAAATGAACAAATGACAAAGCTGACATCATAGAATGCTAGCCTGGATGCCAGTCTGTCTCTGCGTTAGCTAACATGCTGTTGCCTAATGAGAAACAGTTGTGTACCCAGGCTAGCGGTATGTAGGCATTAGAGAGGTTTCAAAGTGTGAGCAGTGCAGTCATTCTTTACATCAAGATTCTACACTTTACAAACAGCTTATCTCTGTCAAAGCATAAGAAAGGGTGGGGGGGATTAAAAAGAAAGCTGGATGAAGTGGGACAGGTAACGTCAGCGGAGACATCTCAGCTGACATAACCTATATTTACAGTATGGAAACCATAGAAAACCATGGCAACCACAGACACAAGATCATCAACAGACGATAACATATGTTATGGATCAAGAGGGAGTTGGATAAGGGTAGGTAACATAACATTCAACATACATATTCATAAAAAAATGAAATGCCACAGAAAACGCCGTGGACAATATGTACAAACCACCGTGTAAGGAAAATAACAAATAAAAACATTAGCCATGTGTGGATAAATTTATATAAGAAAGAAAATAATCAAATTAAAAACACATAACCCAGAAATAAAGGAAACACATTCTGTTTCATACTCACACTTTACACAACGTTATCCGCTTTCACTCTAAAGTGCCAATCAGAGACAGACATGGGTGAGATAAATGGGGGGATTGATTGGGTGGTTGTCTCAGACAGCTGTAAGCTCAGCCTCTCAGCCTCATATTTTGTGTGTGTGTGTGTGTGTGTGTGTAGTTGCTATCTGTGTTTGAGTGTATTCTGTCTCAGTCCCATTACAGAGGTCCGTGTGTGGCCTGGTACTTGACCACTATGTTTTTGGTGCGCCCCAGCTCTCTCCTCAGGTCGCCCACCTCCATCCTCAGTGCTGAATTCTCTTTTTCCAGGAAACCCGCTCGGATGGCGATCTGGTTCTCTTTGAGCCGACGGGCGTCCCGTGACCTCTTGGCAGCCACGTTGTTCTTCTTACGCCTCACCCAATACCTGTCATCCTGCTCGAGAGGTGCAAGTGAAGAGAGCGGGGAGTTAGAAGAGGGGAAATGTCCCACTGGGCAAAAACTGATTGAATCAATGTTGTTTCCACGTAATTTCAACCCAAAAAGTCTGTGATGAAGTTGAATCAACATGGAAAACTAATTGGATTTGCAAAAAGTCATCAACTTAAGGGCATTTCGTCTTTTTTCACCCAACTTTGAACTTAAATCCAATGACGGTGAATTGTTTAGTTGATTTTACGTTTAATGTGAATTTGTTGACAACTCAACCAAATGTAAATCAAAACTAGATATCGAACGGACTTCCGTGCCCAGTGGCACAGTTAATTATAAACTCCTGAGAGCTAATTTATAAACGTTGCGTATGTACAAAAAAAAAAAAACATTAATGTACCAGTTTTCACGCAAAAGTTGGCATTTATATAAACTGAACTTGAAGTGAGAATGTGCTTAGCTTCCCACAAACTTTAGAATATGCACAATTTTTAGTGGGACATCTGCGTCTCAAGTAGAAGAAAGAAGTTAACGTATTGCATTGCAATTCTAAAGTAGTTAGAAACAGGCATCTATAGTACATTTGGAAACTATTCAGACCCCTTCGCTTTTAACATTTTGTTACGTTACAGACTAATTATAAAATTGATTAAAACATTTTTTTTCTCATCAATCTACACACAATACCCCATAACGACAAAGCATTTTTGGAAATGTTTGCAAATGTATTAAAAATAAAAAACAGAAATAGCTTATTTGCATAAGTATTCAGACTCAACATTTTGCTCAGGTGCATCCAGTTGCCATTGGTGATCCTTGAGATATTTCTACAACTTGATTGGTGTACATCTGTGGTAAATTCAATTGATTGGACATGATTTGGAAAGGCACAGAACCTGTCTACATAAGGTCCCACAGTTGACAGTCAAGTCAAAGCAAAGACTAAGCCATGAGATCGAAGGAATTGTCCTTAAGCTCAGAGACAGGATTGTGTTGAAGCAAAGATCTGGGGAAGGGTACCAAATCATTTCTGCAGCATTGAAGGTCCCCAAGAACACAGTGGCCTCCATCATGCTTAAATGGAAGAAGTTTGTAAGCACCAACACTTTTCCTTGAGCTGGCCGCCCGGCCAAACTGAGCAATCGGGGGAGAAGGGCCTTGGTCAGGGAGGTGACCAAGAACCCGATGGTCACTCTGAAAGACCTCCAGAGTTCCTCTGTGGAGATGGGAGATCCTTTCAGAAGGACAACCATCTCTGCAGCACTCCACCAATCATGCCTTTATGGCAGATGGAAGCCACTCCTCAGTAAAAGGCACATGACAGCCCGCTTCAAGTTTGCCAAAAGGCGCCCAAAGGACGCAGACCATGAGAAACAAGATTCTCTGGTCTGATAAACCAAGATTGAACTCTTTGGCCTGAATGCCAAGTATCACATCTGGAGGAAACCTGGCACCATCCCTATGGTGAAGCATGGTGGTGGCAGCATCATGCTGTGGGGAAGTTTTTCAGCGGCAGGGACTGGGAGTCTAGTCATGACTGAGGGAAAGATGAACGGATTAAAGTACAGAGAGATCCTTGATGAAAATCTGCTCCAGGGCTCTCAACCTCAGACTGGGGTGAAGGTTCACCTTCCAACAGGACAATGACCTTAAGTACACAGCCAAGACAAAGCAGGAATGGTTCCGGGACAAGTCTCTGAATGTCCTTGAGTGTCCCAGCCAGAGCCCGGACTTGAACCCGATTGAATATCTCTGGAGAGACCTGAAAATAGTTGTGCAGCGATGCTCCACATCCAACCTGACAGAGCTTGAGAGGATCTACAGAGAAGAATGGGAGATATTCCCCAAATATAAGTAAGCCAAGCTTGAAGCATCAAACCCATGAAGACTCAAAGCTGTAATCACTACCAAAGCTGCTTCAACAAGTTACGGGTATGAATACTATGTAAATGTGATCTCATTTTTATATACATTTGCATTGTGTGTAGATTGAGGAAAGAAAAATAACTATGTAATCCATTTTAGAATAAGGCTGTAACGTAACAAAATGTGGAAAATGTCAAGGGGTCTGAATACTTTCCCAAGGCACTGCATTTCCTTTCTATGATCATTGCAGAATAAATAATTTTTCTGACTATGATGGTTTCATACTTGCCAAGTAGCTTATAGGCCTAGAACGTACCATCTCTCATTTAATTGGACCCACTTTAAAAAAGGTTAAATAGAATAAATTCCTCACCACATTTTCTGGCCATGAAGGGCTCATATTCTTGAAGAAGCTTTAACCTACAACAAATTACCATGGCATCTCTCATTTCATTTGGCCTATTAGACTATTGTTTCAAGTATTTTGCTCTATGCATCCAAAAGGGAGCGCAGTTAATATACAGTAGAATTTAACAGACAGCTAATATACAGTAGAATTTAACAGACAGCAAATATACAGTAGAATTTAACAGACAGCTAATATACAGTAGAATTTAACAGACAGTTAATATTTTGCTTTGAAGTGCGTAGGCTACCACAGTAGTTTTTTTTTATTTTTGAGTAGACATACTAGACAATGTATAAAAATTTGCGGCCAGTGCAGTATATTTAGGATTGGGAAAAAGTTAACGCAAAACATCACCGATTTCAAATGATCCGTTTACAGTTCCACATCAACTTCCAATAGTTTTTCCTCTTTCAGAAACTGTCAGATACAGCAAATGTTACTGTAAAAATGTAAAACATTCTACCAATACCTCCAGAGACATTTGATCAAGTTGGCCATTGCTATTTCCTTTAGAAACTAACTTGGCCTAATTCCAGTCATTCCAAAGTATACAGTAAATAAGGGCATTACTGTCAACATAAAAGGTGGAGTTTTAATGCTCATTCATGCGTGCATAGTTTCAGCACCGGTCTGATTTTTAATGGGCAACATGTATGTACATGGAGTACTGGGCAATGACACACAGTACAATACTGTAAAATTGAACAATGAAAAAACGCAGTGGAACTGGCTTGAGGTCCAGAGTTGAGTTTGAGGGATCTTTCAAGTATATTTTAAATGCATTCTTTGGGATATTTACCTGGTACCAAAACAGGTCAAACACTGTAAAGGGGTTACATTTGGCAGTAGCTTACAGGCAGCTCATAGCAAGTCAAATTATGCATTTCATATTACAGTACACCTACTGTAATATAAATACAGTATCACAGTACAAGTACATCATAAAATTGGCTGTATTATACTGTAAAAAAATTTAATGCCACTGTAATCAGAATAAATTATGAATGGATGAATTAAAGAGGGGATGGGTTTGTATTTTACTATAATTACAAGGGATTGGTGCAAGCAGGCTGGCTGCTTGATAAAGTGTTTACACATTACAGAATATTTTGTGTTTTATATCACTTGACCTTCTAGGGGCCTTAAAGGCTTCCAAACTGGCAGTAACTAAAAGGCAAAACACAGCAAAATGCTGAACAATTTAAGGTTTAATACTTACTGCCACTCTAATCTGTCATCTATACATTTTCAATAGAGGGAGCATTATCACATGTGAGCTAAATTGGTATAGCATTCTCACTCCCGGGTGCAACAATTATAGCGTCTTAAAAGGCACACCTCAAAATACGTTAATGAGCCAGAAACAACAATACCATGCACCCACTAGTGGTCAAAAGGTCCAAAGATACAGTACGTTCACTCCATGAAAAATCACTCCGTGAAATTAAACACATCCATTTGCTAACATAATGCTCTCCCATTAGAAAATGACCCCTCCTCTCTCTTTCTCTGGCAGCTAGTGGAGTTTTCCCCATAACCTTTGTATGCCTGCACAATCAGCTTTCAGTCAATGTACTAAAACCATGCATGGATCCACCTTTATGTGAACAAACTTAAAAAGGCAAATCCCATAAGTCTTTCACACTCACACACCTTGTTTTTATATGACTTTGATGTTGTGAAACCAGACTATAATCAGTATTAATGGCTCTGTCTACATGCCATTCATTCACTGTGATTATCATCTATAAATAATAGATGAGTCAGCGTTATGACCAATTCTACCTGTTACATAATCAGGGATAACACAGCGCTAAGTAATCTGATAGATTAGATGACACACACACCTTCATGTCATCAGGGAATAACACCTTGCGAGCCTTCTTGAACATGGGCTGTGGTTTGAGCTCCTCGGGGGCAAACTTGCATTTGCGGGGGTCGAACATCTCCTGTCCCGGTACACTGGACAGGGCCAGGTCAGCAGGGTCGGGCTCATAACTCATCGGCACCTGGATGGACTCTGGGTCGATGGGGCTGGGAGTGTTTCTGGATGGCAGGGCTAGAGAAGGGGAGGAAAACAACAACAGGATGTTAGAGACATGGAAATAGGCTAGAGAAATGTATTTGATAGAATTATAGAAATTACCTCTGCATACTTTTTGGGTTGGTGTGTTGGTGCACTATTTTCAAGACATTCATGACATTCATGAAAAGTGACAAATTGAAAGTAATGCATTTTTATTCCCAGCACCACAAACAATTGCACTGTTATTATAATGTATCCAGTAGTAGTGGCAAACAGTGGCCGCCATGGGGCACAAGACACAAAGCTAACACTCACAACCTACACCAAAATTTGCCATTGTGTGAAACATACCAGTGTGAGTACCTACATTTCCCCTCTTTTCCCTCCAATTCCCATCCAAAAATAAACTCTGAACCAACTACTGGACAGAAGCACATCGGTTCTAAAATGGGTATGTGGACAGGGCTCATATTATAAATCTCTATCCACTTGTCTCTTACACAAACATTATGCATGGATGTATATTTGAATTGAGTGGAGACTGGAGGCCAGCTGGTGTGAGATGGAAGAGAGAGAAAGATAGTGCCAGAGGCCCTGCTCCTTTTCAAATGACATCTGAACCTCATTCTCAAATCAAAGTGTATTGGTCAAGTGCCCAGGATACAGAAAAGCCCTACAGATCTGAACCTGATGTGACGACTAGGCCCTTCTCTAACTGAGCTGAGGTATAATAGTTGTATAGAAAACCTGTTTTTTATTTGCACTTGTATTCAAATTCAGATTCACATTTAATTTATAATCACACTCTAACAAGTGTCCAGGAGGTGTACTTGTACTTCAAGCTGCCTCGCGCTACTGGAACAGGAGACAGCCTCCTGCCTCTATGGGTTGTTCTGGCTCGGACAGGGCTTACTTGGTCAAGACTTTCTTATCTACTTAACTAACCGCTATTTCAGGCTCAACTTCTACCAGAGAGAGAGTCGGCTGGTGGACGAGATTAATCATACTGATTCGGTCTGAGATTTACAGTATCATAGATCTATACCTAGCTCAGCTACACAGGGATGTACAGAGACAGATTTAACCTCCAGTGCAGATAAAGATTTCACTTCAATCAAGAGAAGACAACAGATGCTTCTTAGAAGTGAGTAAAGCACCTGCTAATCAGAAGTGCCTGAGACGAGTGACTAAGGAACAGAACATTACACTAATTAGCTAAAGGGATGCACTGAGAGAGATTTGACCTCCAGGTGAAGATTGCCTTCTCTTGATTGAAGTGAAATCTGCTTCTCAGAAAAGTGTCTTAGGCTGTGTTTACACACGTAGCCCAATTCAGATCTTTTATTTGCATACCTGATATAAAAAATAAAAAAATGGAATCAGATCTTTTAAATATTTTCAAATACCCCAACAGTTTAAGGAATTGTTTACACAGCCACCCTAAGAACCCAATTCAGGTTTTTCTTCATATCAAATATTTTTTTCTGACTGTCAACACTCAGTTTTACATGTGACCAATATCAGATTTGCACATTCACGCTGATCTAGCCTCTGAAGTAGCACACAGATGCAATGCTCATTTCCTGTCATTGTCCTTTAAATTCTAGGGTGGTTGTCATGGTAATGGAAGGTAATGTGCATAACAAACACTTCAGAGTAAAGAAATCTAACCTGAGCATCCAGACTGAAATCAGGAGGAGAGCCACATAGGCTGCGTTTACACAGGCAGCCCAATTCTGATCTTTTTTTCACTAATTGGTCAGATCAGGTCTTTACCCAATAATTGGGCAAAACGCAGCCATATAGATGTGGGTTAACACCTGCCTCTCAGAAGAGAAGTACTTCAAATGAGTGACTTACAAAAACAGAACATTGCACAAATTAATCAAGTTAATTAAGCCTTGTTCAAACTGCAGGCCTTAATGCTCAAATCAGTTAGGTTTTTCAAATCTGTTTTGGAATATGACTGTCCAAACAGCAAGTTACAAGTGACCAAATCGGATCTGTGTGTGTTCAGACAGCAGTCATTTGCTGACATGGCTACACTCTTTGTCATAGTAATATCGGGTGTGCGTGCAGAGGTGTAGGCTGATTGGTGGTGGTGCTGAAGGTGACAACAATGTCTGCTTTGAATGTTCAAAATCATAGTGTAAGAACACTTTTAAAGCCTTGAAGGATAAGATAATCCAACTTTTAAAACAAGTCATTTTTGGCTAGCCACAGCAGTCAACTATCTAGGTGGCTGTTGAGCTTTCTAGCACATTCACTAATTTGTTTGTAAACAATTAACACGCTAGTTAGCTACCACGTGTTCTTGTCAAACTGTCAGAGTAGCTAGCAAGCAACAAGATATGCTAAATAACAATCTAAAAACCATTCGAGGGCAAATAAATCAGATTTGACCGCTCAGACAAGTTTCTCGGCCAGGAATCAGAATCGTATCCGATTTCAAACCACACCCCCAAACATCTTCCCGCAGTGGTGGTAGGGGTTGGAAGAGAGTAGTCTGACTGGCCTATATGCTGTTTACATTCTGTGGTTGGTTATTGTTGGTCCATATGTCGTATAGGTTAGATCAGTGGTTCCCAACTCCGGTCCTCGAATATCCCCAACAGTACACATTTTTATTGTAGCCCTAGACAAGGACACCTGATTGAACTTGTCAACTGATCATCAGGCCCTCAATGAGTTGAATCAGGTGAGTTTGTCTGGGGCTACAACCAAAATGTATGCTGTTGGGAACTGGAGGACTGGAGTTGGGAACCACTGCATTAGATTCTACAATGTGTGTTAGCTGGGTTCACGTGAGGTACCCCTGCTCATACTTCTGATCATGTCCCAGTTCAGGTAAGTAGAGCACAGTATGTACCTAAAACACAGATATTACACAGAGACAAGCCCAAGTCCAGGCAGCCTGAAGCGGTGTGTCTGCATTCTGTCTGCAACACACGTACTGGTCACAACATCACATCTGTTGAACTTCACACCTTTTCCATTTTGGGTTTGTGGCCTCTTCTAAGGAACCTAATAAAGCAGTCCTACACTCTATTCGTACTGGGCCTGCATTTTAATGGGGGCACAGACACTAAGGACTGTGACGGATACATGAGTCATCTTTTTCCTTCTCGTCTATTTTTATGTTGACATAATTTGTTCTGAATTCTGACACCCTCAGAATGCATTGGTTGGCTCATCCCAACCCAAGGCCAAGTATGAAATGAACAGACAGCTCTACACTGCATCTATTGATTTACTCATCGATTACGAGGTGACAATAAAATATGCTGCTGGACCCCTCGAGGTGACAATTAATACGGTTCAGAACTGCAATAGCAACTCTCATAAAAGTGGTCCTCTGTGACTCAGCTGGTAGAGCATGGTACTTGCAACACCATGGTTGCAGGTTCGATTCCCACGGGGGACCAGTGTGAACATAAATGTATCCACTCACTACTGTAAGTTGCTCTGGATAAGAGCGTCTGCTAAAATGTAAAACTAGTGTACATCTAACACCTTATTAACATGGTGACTAGAAGGTGTATTGTATTTTCACTTCAAATGATTGAGATTAGTATGATCGCAGAGCAGGGCTTAGGGGGAATATTTTCCCTAGTGACAAAAGGCAGGGAAAGGATGAATTTTATGGTGTACTGTAGGCGTGCACAATCTTGACCCTGCTCCTCCTTGTTTCCCTGTGTGTTTTGGTATGTATGCAAGGTGTGCATGTGTGTGTTTTACACACCTGTTCTGGTGAGACTACGGAGACAGTTCTGTGCGCCCATGCTTGTGTGTACCAACGTCGATGCGCTGGCATGGTTGCTAAGGTCGATCACCGAGGGCGACGGTGTGGTCGGGGCTTGTGACCTACTTGACGTCTGGTGCTGGGACTGTGATTGGTGCTGGTCACGGTGGACGGCGGTGGCGAGATCAGACGGAATGCCATTTTCTGACAGGAACTCGTCCAGATCCATGTACTCCAGCTGGAAATTGTCCTCATCGTAGGGGAGAGTCTTGTTCCACAGTGTGGGGCCAAGGAAGGCTGACTGTGGGGCACTCCTCTCCTCATCCAAATTCTTCTCCTTCTCTCGCTCCTTCCCAAACCCTAGAGAGAGCACTGTTAGTACCAAGACATTTTTTTTAAACAATGCTGCTCTATCACAAGGCTTGTATTATATTGAATATGCAGCATATTTATTTCAGTTTATTGTATCTGTAATTTGGGAGAATAAAGTATCCGCTATGGTAGGGCTATTCAACTCTTCCTTGTGAGGTCTGGAGCCTTCTGGTTTTTTGTTCTACCTGATAATTAATTGCACACACCTGGTGTTCCAGGTCTAAATCAGTTCCTGATTAGAGGGGAATAATTTAAAAAAAAGCAAAAGCAGTGGAACTGGCTTTGGAGTCCAGAGTTGACATTTTGAGGGCTCTATGGTATCCACCAGCTCATTTTCAAGTTTAGCTGGTTTGGATAACTGTTTTTTGAGGAGCAAAAAAGCTAGTATCTGGAAGTGAATCCCTGTACCTGCTTTAATAATGTTACTTCATAACAATATCTATCACCCAAAGTATCATGCTTGCAATCAATGAATCCATTGTACCAACATACATCACTGACAGCCACTGTGTTAGCGATATGATTAAATACATTCATTTAGGAGTAATAAAGTGAAGGGATAGTTAATTGCTAGCTAATTAACTTGTCAAGTGTTTGTCAGCTGACTAATATCTGAAATCATAGCTACTGTACTGGTGGGGATGGTTTGGCCAAATACAGATATGCACACCTTGGAATTTCCTCAGAAAATGATTCCAAGTATGTGACCAGGTAAAGACAATGAAGCAAATCATTATCAATTTGATCGAACATTTCTAAAAATCCATGTATAGCCTAGGCCAGGGGTATTCAACTCTTACCCTATGAGGTCCGGAGCCTGCTGATTTTCTGTTCTACCTGATAATTAATTGCACCCACCTGGTGTCCCAGGTCTAAATCAGTCCCTGATTAGAGGGGAACAATGAAAAAACGCAGTGGAACTGGCTTTGAGGTCCAGAGTTGAGTTTGAGGGATCTTTCAAGTATATTTTAAATGCATTCTTTGGGATATTTACCTGGTACCAAAACAGGTCAAACACTGTAAAGGGGTTACATTTGGCAGTAGCTTACAGGCAGCTCGTAGCAAGTCAAATTATGCATTTCATATTACAGTACACCTACTGTAATATAAATACATCTAATTTTATTGGTCACATACACATAATTAACAGATGTCATTGCGGGTATAGCGAAATTCTAGAAATACGTTATCAAAGCAAGTACTGTGTAATGACATACAGTACAATACTGGAAAATATTCTGTATTATACTATAAAAAGGTCAATACTACCGTAATCGGAATTCATAAATGGATGAATGAATGAAATTCATTGAGGGGAGGGATTGTTTGTATTTCACAGTATTTTATTGTAATTACATGGGATCGATGCAAGCAGGTTGGCTGCTAGGTAAAGTATTTAAACATCACAGTAGGTATATTAATGAATATTTGGTGTTTATATCATTTGTACTTATAGAGACTTTAAAGGCTTCCAAACTGGCAGTGACTACAGGGCAAAACAGACCAAAAGGACATAGCAAAATGCTCAACCATTTGAGGGTTAAAACTAGATGCCACTCCAATCGGTCTCCTAGACAAATTTACAGGGCACTATAACCACATTGCACACTCATCTTCTGCACATCTATCACTTCAGTGTTTAATTGCTATATTGTAATTATTTTACCACTATGGCCTATTTATTTATTGCCTTACCTCCCTTATCCTACCTCATTTGCACACACTGTATATAGACTTTTTTAAATTGAATGTATTGACTGAATGTTTGTTTATTCCATGTATTGTTATTCCTGTGTTGTTGTTTGTGTCCCACTGCTTTGCTTTATCTTGGCCAGTTCGCAGTTGTAAATGAGAACTTGTTCTCAACTAGCCTACTTGGTTAAATAAAGGTGAAATATAT